>NC_091582.1:26408408-26413408 GCF_042767895.1 Penaeus vannamei | reverse complement strand
TGCATCTCTCATAATTTTGATTTCAAGGGTTTGTGGATTGGTCTAAAAATTAGAGAGATTTTTATCTCTCCAACCACTTAATTATACCAAAATATGTTTCAGTGATAATGTATAGTCAATAGCTCATTTCAATTTTTAAAAAATTCTTTATAATTTTTTGTACATGTTTATCATTCTTCTATACCTTTCTTGTGTTTGTAAATATCTATCTAGGGCATTGTGTCAGTACTCTCACATTTGCTCAAGAATTGTGATGCAGTCATTATGTAATGTCTAGAAAATATGTCTTTCGTACTGGTACCAGATTGGTTGTGCAGATTAAAAGAACAACATATGAAAAGCTGCTGCTATTAAAAAAGTAGGTATAGAGAAAAAATCTAAACATTGATCATTTTATACACATATCTTTGTTTCTCTTGTCTGTCTACATACATACATACACACATACATTTAAAAAGACATCTACATACATAAATACACATAAAAAGTTCTTGCTTTATTCCATACCATAAATCAATTTGCACTGGAGGGCCGTGTCTTCCTTCAGCAAGAGACTGCACCACAGTCAACTAATACAATGTAAGAGCATGACATGTGATAAAAGCAACATCAGAAGGAATACCAAAGCAATGTGATTTATTTATTCTTGATATTCTATTAACCAAGCTGGTTCCTGTTGCCCCTTGTGGTTGGTTTGCAGATTTGATAGGGTTAGAAGCATGTTTTCGATAGAACTAATCTTTGTTTATAAATGCATGTGTGACTTACAGTATTTTATGGCAGGGTTATTTAATGTTTTATATTCTATAGAGGACATGTGTTTAAATGGATTGTTGCAAAACTGGTAGCATGAGAGATGATTCTTCTGACTTACAAAGCGGTGGATATTACTAGAATCTCGTAAATCTTTTTGATCTATCTATTTTCCTTTCTTATACCGAAAGAGAGAGTATGGTTGGAATGAAAAAATGCTGGAGATTTTTTCCATATTGGGCAGACTGTAAATATTACCTGTGGAGAGACTTAATGCCCCAACCTGTCTGGCAATGTACAAAATGTTTTCCTGATCAGTGGAGTGGTAGCCTATTTATTTTTCTATGGTGTTACTGGGAAAAGAGAAAAAAATATATGGCAACCACATTCCTGACTGACTGAAATAAATATTGTTTTCTTACTGCATTCATGTGAAAAGTACAGAACAGAATATCAAAACTTTGTAGTTATGTATCTCATTGCTACCTCACATTTAGATATTTTGACATTCTGAAAAACTTGATGTGAATGTACTACAGACTTTGTTTATATTTCGTATGTTGAACAGTAATAACAAATAGCATAATTCAATTCTAATATTCTAATAAGGAAAGGGGTTTAAATGGATGTTCATTAATAATATTTAAGCCTAGGAGTAGCAATGTGTCTAAATTTAATATCTAAATATACAGTGTTTTCATATAGGTAAATTTGAATTTTTGTATTTATTTTTTTATTTTAAGTAATAGGTTTGCTTGAACCTCAAGCCTATGACTATCATCTCTTTCCTAAATGTTCTGCATCATGGATAGTTTTTTTCTGATTTGTATTTTTAATTTGTACCTAAAACACTATTTAATTTTGTTTCCTAATTATATATAAAAATGTCCACATTTCTTTTCTATTGTTATTGTTATTATTTTCCTCCCCTTTTGTCTGTTATTACTACCATTTCATGCAAAAATTTAACAATTTTTGGATCACTTGCAAATGGCAGTCATAACTACGATTATGTTGATTTTTTTTTTTCATAAACAAATTGATAAAATTCAGGGCTCATCTGTAAGGGTGCTCAATTGACCCTTCAGAAAATTAATTATGAGGCTGAATTGATAATATTTGTACATATAATCCATACAATGAAGTACGGTTATACATGTATCAATAACAGTTCTTGGTAAGCCAGTGACCATTTCTAGCAATTTGTCTCCTCAAACAGTACGCATTCAAAGAAGGGCAGCCCTGTTTGTTTTGGCGCTGTCTTTTCTTAAGTATTCCTTTTGGGGCAATTTCCCATGAAGAAAATTTGAAATCTGAAATTGTCCAAGAGGGTCAGTTTTAGACAAATGTCTGTTGCCCTCCAGATGATCACTTACCTAGTGCAGTCAACCATTGAGCCTGGAAGAGATTGGTATCTGTAACTGATTTATTTAATTTTGAATTGTATTACCCAGTGTTTCTGTATATATATATCTTTTTTTGCGAATAGAGTTGATTTTAATGTATTAAAGTAAAACAACCTTGTCCTTTGCAATAATAAGCATTGAGTATGATCATAAAAAGGTGCTGATTTGAGCAGTGTTTCTTATTTTCGTTTAGTTGGATTATTTTAACCATAGTTTTCATAGGAAGAGATTGAGCATGTAGTTGCACTTGGTTTATGGATTGTTGATATATATTTTTTATCAGTATTCAGAAAACTTATTGCATATTTTGTTGTAATACTTGTTGTATGACTAAGATGTAAAGGTTCACTGGAACAAGTGTTGCATTGTGTCCACCAATTCTTGAGACATACGCAATGGCTTTCATTATGTGTATATAGTTTTTGGAGTAAACAGAAACAAGCATGAAAGGTGCTCAATATTCAGTCAGAAGAGACAAGTCATTTTTAAATGTTATGACTATTTTGTAATTCTAAAGCCATTTTCAGAAATATTTTTTACATATATGATCAACAAGATAACATATATTTCTTATACACAGGCTGTTCAATAATTCAATATACAGAGGAAATGAGTGCCAATGTCTTATATAACATCTGTTGTTTATTGCTACACTAACCTTTGGGCTAAAAGTTTGCTCGAACAGGTTAGACCATTGTAAACATTAAAGCAGTTATTCTATTATATGATGTTTATTTTTTCATTACCCAGTCTCGTTTTCATTTGAATCTTTGGTAATAAAACAATTGAGATGGTATCCCTCTGTCTCCCATGCATACATGTGTGTGGTGTACAATCAAGGGAAGGAATAGTCTCTTGAACCAATGAAAATAATTTTTACTAAGGCAACTCTACATATACCTGTTTTAAGTTTCTCATGAAGGGATAAACATGGTAATTTGAAGCATGGCCTTGGTTTAATTTAAGAAGTATTTAAATGATATTTTATAATGTAAAGCATTTGAAAATGTGTAAGATTATACAATGTATGACTTATTTTTAGTCATTAAAAGTTTCCATAGAGATTATATTAATGATACATAGTAATAATGATAATGAAATGACAATAATAAAAAATAATGATAATATTGAAAAAAATAGCGAGTACCAATAATGACAATAATAATGTTAATGAAAAGCACTTGCAGAGTGCATACCTCAGTCAAGGCATTAGAGTTACTGATGTAATAAAAGTATTCACACTTGAAGAATTGCAATAGAATCAACTCTTTCGAAAGTGCACTGGTGACATCCTTGTTTCCCTATCTGACAGTGCTAATGAATCATGTAAAAAAATCTATATATCCATAAAAACTATATAGTTGGGCTAAGACACACCTCTGGTAAAAATATCAAAAATCTGTTCATATTTTTTTTGAGTTATCCTGCTTACTAACCATTGCTACTAAAACATGACCTCCTTGGTGGAAGTAATAATAATAAGAATAAAGAGATAATGATATATAGCAGAAATAGTTGACGTAATTGATTTTATTGCAAATATTATCATCACTGTCATTGCTATTGTTATTATCCTTCATTATTCTTATCATTATCGTCCTATAATTTACCAATATAATGTCATAATCACCACTATATGAATTATATCTCACAATAATGATATGGCATGAGAGGAATGTGGAAGTCAATCAAGTAACTTGTGCAACAGCAGTAAAATGATTTTTTTTTTTTTGGGGGGGGGGATAATTTAGTCATAACTCATAATTCTAACATGTAATGCTAAAATTATTTCATAATTATATAATTTTCTAAACATGTAAAGAAAATATCATGAAATGTGTGACAGCTGGTTTGTTCAAGTGGTATGACACTTTAACCCGTACACTTTCGGTACACAAGGCAAGTACACAGGTTTTTGTACGCCCCACTGTGCTCCACGCACAGGACTTGAAATAATTGCAAATATTGATCGCTTCCAATAATGCCTTGTGTGGCCATAATCAGATGGTCTAGCTTACGTCATTTTCATCTTCTTGGCTAAGGGAAAAGTGAAGTTAAGAATATAAAGGCTTTTATACCAGACCAGTAATATTCATTCATATTTCCTTAAATAGGGTAATACATACAGCCAGAGTACGGAAGAAGTGCAAAAATGACTGAAATATATACGAAGAGAGAGAGAGAGAGAGAGAGAGAGAGAGAGAGAGAGAGAGAGAGAGAGGGGGGGGGAGAGGGGAGGGGGGGAGAGAGAGAGAGAGAGAGAGAGAGAGAGAGAGAGAGAGAGAGAGAGAGAGAGAGAGAGAGAGAGAGAGAGAGAGAGAGAGAGAGAGAGAGAGAGAGAGAGAGAGAGAGAGGGGGGGGGGGAGAGAGAGAGAGAGGGGGGGGATAGAGAGAGGGGAGGGGGGAGGTGGGAGAGAGAGTGAGAGGGAGAGGGCGAGAGGGGGTGGGTTGCGGACGGTAGCCTCGATAAGATGGGACTGAAACAGCCGAACACTCACTCCTTGCTTTGCCTAGCGAATCCAGATCCCCCTTCCTCTCTCCCCCTTTTCTAGCTATGTCCAGTTTGTTTGAACGTGGGCCACTTTTCAGGGCAAGAAGGGCAAGATCTCCCCGAGCCAGGGCTGGCGAGGCTTCACCGCTTTTGTTGCTGGCTGTACGTATTACCCTATTTAAGGAAATATGAATGCCCAGTATGATTCATATAGTCATATTGGATATTCCCTGGTCTTTAATACATAAAACATGAAGATTCTATAGCCAACCTTAGCTAGTGAAGAAAAGGTTTGATGCACAAACAATCTAATAATCAAGCTCTCCCTCACTGGCCTATTAAATTTGACT
>NC_091582.1:26367221-26384721 GCF_042767895.1 Penaeus vannamei | reverse complement strand
TGGAGGAAATATTAAAAACTGATATATGGAATGTAAGTCATGATACTGCCATATGATATGAAAATTAAACAAAACAATAAATGAAGTCATTTACCCTTTCTGTTAAACACACAAAAAACATCCAAATGAGTGAAATGTATGTGAATGAGAGGCATGTGTCTGCTTCCACATACCTTTGTCTGTAATATGTTGGTGTGGTATGGTTATGGTAACATGCAGACACATGTATTCACTCGGTAGAAAAATTCTTATAAAGATGCACATGCACATGCAAGTGTGTGTGCACTCACTACCTCCCTCACTCACTCACTGTCACTCAGTCTCACATGCACACACACACATACACACACACACACGCGCGCACGCACACACGCACACACCCACCCACCCACCCACCCACCCACCCACACACACAGACACACACACACACACACACACACACACACACACACACACACACACACACACACACACACACACACACACACACACACACACACACACACACACACACACCATGTTATCATGAGAATGAAGTGTGCTGCAATTAAATAGGAAAGAAGACTCATGGGAGACCTATTTGGAGGAAAAAAATAAAAATAAAAAATCCCATCTTTTAGAAGCTGTTGTCTAAAACATGAAGTGTCCTTTTTTGTTTCCTTTTTATTAGATGAGAAAATTTTGGACTAGATTAGAGTAAGAGTGTATGATTGTCACCCTCTGATTTTCAATCCAATTCTCAAATTGCAGAACTAATCCTAGAGCTTAATCACAGTGCAGCAAATGTGGCAGCTTTGCTCCAATATCAGGCTCGACAGTTACAATTGTGTAAAGTCTTTTGTGCTTCATGTAATATATGCCTATTCTGTATATGCCAACTTCAGTGGCAACTTAAGTAAATAAAAATAAACCTATACTGGTAACAGTTATAACTACATTTTTTTTTTTTTTTAGAAGAATCATACTCCTATACTCAGTTGTCACATGGTTTAACAGCACTTACACATACATACATTCATATATACATATAGATATACTGTATGTGAACTTGCTATCTGTATACCAATGTACTATGAGCTATTTCTGTAACTAGATGTGTGTGTGTGTGTGTGTGTGTGTGTGTGTGTGTGTGTGTGTGTGTGTGTGTGTGTGTGTGTGTGTGTGTGTGTGTGTGTGTGTGTGTGTGTGTGTGATAGAAAGAATTAACAGATAAATAACAATGAACAGATAATAGAAGAAGAGACAGAAGCAAAAACCAGACGGATAATGAACAAAATAAAAAAATGAAATGTAAAATGTAAGTACACATAAGTGTATATGTATATATGTACATATGTATATACTCAAAGCATTCATACTGAATCATTAAATTTCTTCACGTATTCTGACCTGAACACTATCTACACCATGAAAGAAATGTAGGGGGGGGAAACTTCAAGCTGATCCAGATACTTTTTGGGAAAATACCTATTTCTAATTTTGGCACTTTGACATTTAAGAGTGAGAAAGCTTTGAATTATGAGCCAGCTACTAATTTAATTCTTATCTTATCATCACATTGATTAGTAAACAATAAATGGTTCATTAAAATTCATAAAAAATCACCACTCATTATACTTTAGATATGTTCTAATACTATGACTATTCTATGCACTTGTTTACCCTTTAAATCACCATATTCCAGATTGATAAGTACTTTTGTGCCATGACAGAAAGCAGGTTTAACTAAAGCTTTTCACTGCTCAAACAAGTACTGTATATTGTATGATTATATACAATGTATATACCCTTAAATACCACACACACACTCACACTCACACACACACACACACACACACACACACACACATACATGCACACTCACATTCTCTCTCTCTCTCTCTCTCTCTCTCTCTCTCTCTCTCTCTCTCTCTCACACACACACACACACACACACACACACACACACACACACACACACACACACACACACACACACACACACACACACACACACACACACACACACGCACTCATGCACACACATTCTCACACTCACATTCACATTCACATTCTCTCTCTCTCTCTCTCTCTCTCTCTCTCTCTCTCTCTCTCTCTCTCTCTCTCTCTCTCTCTCTCTCTCTCTCTCTCTCTCTCTCTCTCTCTCTCTCTCTCTCTCTCTGACTCACTCACATACATACATACATACATACATACATACATACATACATACATACATACATACATACACACACACACACACACACACACACACACACACACACACACACACACACACACACACATACACTCTCTCTGTAAATAATCAATCAATCAAACAAACACACACACCTTAAACAATCAAACAAACAAACCACGCAAATATACAGTATGTATACAGTATACACATACATACATAAACAGCTTTGTTTGCAATAAAAATGACAATAAATTTTGTTGCTAAACTTTCCACTTTAATCTCATATTAGTGATTTTCAAGAAGTGAACATTCGGTTTGTTTTTTAAGATTAGCTTGAATGAGTGGGTGGGAGGGACAGGGGTTAAAAATAAACTATTTCAATGTCTTTGATGAGGCCGACTACTTATTTCGTTACCAGTGAATTCGTCAGAAAGTTAAATGAAAGTACTCTCAAAGTGGGTCTGGTTACCCATTGCTTTTGTTCATGTGAAATCCTCCGTCAGTTACCAATGCTTGCATGTTGCTGAAAGTGACTGAGAACTATTTCTTTGAATTCTTTGCTTTAGAGTGGGTATTCCTATTGTAACCCCTTCAGGAAATTACCTGTTACAGTTTACTTGTATGCATTTGTACTCCATGCATAAATTTTAACACTATTTGGTATTCACATAATTGAGCATTTAGTTCATCTTATTCTAGAGCAGTGCAAAGAAGTTAGTTTTCAAATATTACCTACAAATAAATATAATAAATGTGTTAGATGTAAAAAATAATAAATTTTGAACTATGACAAATTTATCATAAAGAAAATATGCTGTAAAATCTATAATAAAAATATTTTTGCTTTGTCCTGAAGGGGTCAAAATAGTGTATCTAGAGAATCCAGTTTAATTTGATTTTGTTAAAATAGTTATTTTATCATCAGAAATCTGCTGCCAACACACTGTCTTAAACAGTTTACTTGTATTTCCAGTATACAAAGATGATTACTTAGAATCTTGTAATACCTCAAATATGTCACCACAATCTGTCATTTCTAGTATAAAGCAAACTTACTCATTTCATAATGCTAGAATAAGTTGTTCACATATTATCACATTCAGTGAAATGGTGCCAATCTAAAATAGAAATGTGTTCTACTTAGTGAAGGGCATCATTATGGGAAGTTCCATTAATTCACAGAACTCTTCTTATGTACGCAGTTCTATAGGTTTGTGTAAAACCAAGCAAACGACTTGTATGCAACATTATATATACTGTTGTATAACTAATTGCATCATTCACTTTCCCCTAAAGCAACCATTCCTGACCTTAACAGCCACAAAACTGATTATCCACGTAACTGTAAATAAACAGCAATAATCTAAATCAACAAAAAGCAATTTCACTCTAGAAGAAGGTCCACTCTACCTAACATATGAAAACCTTGGCTAATGATATCTTACCATTTCATCAAAAGCATTTTTATCCTTAAACTGTTTGAAGAAAGAAGAGAAAGAAGGAAAAAAATCTGATGTTATTACAGTTCTGTGTGTTAGTATGCTGCATGGTAACATGTGTCATTTTGGGATAAGTTTAGCACCCTAAACTAGACCATCCAAAATCTGGAACAGCACTTTAAATGACTGTCACTTCAGAAAACAATCACATCTAGAACAAATGCTCTTAATTACAGATATCAAAATTATATATTTCACTGTTAAATAACCATTTTTGTTCTAGCTGACATGCTCTTGCAGAATTTGAATCCTATGAACACAAAATGGGATATTCTGAAATTGTTTGTTAGATTCCTACAGTCACTATATATTGTATATATCATATGAGATCCATTGTAACATTGAATTAATTGTCATAATAATTAGTCAATGTCTTTTGATGGGAAACATAAAGCATCCATGTCAGAGCTCTGTAACAGCCTTTCGCACTATAGGCAAAATGTAAAATATACAACCATTTTATCAACTAAGAAGCTAATCTAAGTCTTCCTCATCACTGAAGACATGAAGAAACTTGTAAGACATTTAACACAAACAATATCTACTGTACACATTAATGTTCTTTTAAATCAGTTCAACATGCAATCAACACAAAAGAAATCACTGAAATTTAACATAAATTAATCTAGACCAAGCAAGAAAAAAGAAGAAAAAAACGGCAAGGAAAGGCCTTCAACGACTCTTCCACACTTGTACAAGATGCTACAATTGCCATTGGTCATTATCACTGGTAGTGCCATGCAACACATTATTGCAGGACCAGAAAATAAGCTTTTAAACACTAGCAGTGGTTCTAATCATAATGCAGCCATAGATATCTATTTGTTTAGATATTATGATCCACACAATAAAGTATCTATATAAAATATTGCAGGTACTCATGTATATGATAAAAATCCTTAAAATCTAAAAGGTGTTGTGAGATAAAGGCAAAATTTGGGTAGTTGGAAGGACACCTCTGATCTTTCACACTCCAAAAAGTATATTAACAAAAACCATAGATTTCTCATAGTGATTTTGCAGATTCAAGTGATTGTCCATAAGCAATCCACCATCTAATAGCCTAAAGTCAAAATTACCAAGAATAAAAATCCCCTGAAGATGAATCTACAATACTGACTGCTCTACTTGACTCCAGAGGGCCTAAATTGCTTTTTTTTCTAAAATCAAATATATCACTTTGATCACACTTGTAAACACATATGTTAAGCATAAGGGTTAAACCATTTCTTCTACCATACTTTTACAGTTTCCAGAAGTATGATATTTTAAATGCTTTATAAATATATGACATTTTTTAAAATTCACATTAGAACATTGTTACTGTTTATAAATGTCTTGAGAAAGACATGTACTAATCTATTACCAAAGATTTCCATTATCATGCAAACTACTTCACAATTCTATAACTGTATCCATTTTCTTGTTGAAACATCTATCATATATGCAACTGGAACTGCCCACTTCAGACTTGAGAAAAATAAACTCTTTAAAAATTCTATTCCTTAAGCTCTTCGTTTCATTCTCAAGGACAACCTTTTTGCAATTGTCCTTCATCTTGATCATTTACTTCCCACAAGTTTTATCTTATTAACCAACATGACTGAGGAATGTAACCTTTAGTCGCACCACACACTGTAATAGTCACTTTTCTGAGACGAAGGGAATCATGATATTCTTTAAACTGACTTTACTCACTTCACAGGCTATCACTTTTATCACAATAATCTTAAACTGATGTGCCAGGATCTTCATGACACACCAGGCTCCATGGTAATGTGTCCTGTGGTTGGGTCATACGAGCCAGCTAGGTAATAGATATCATAATTTTCACAGTTTGGTCCATACCGCTTTTCTTGCTCTCGTCGCTTGATTCGATAATCAGACAGTGCAATGACGTCACACTTGTGACTAATGGTCTGAACATCATTTTCATCTGTGTGAGGAGACTGGAACAAAGCCCCCTGAAAAAATGGGTTAAATTTGGTTAAAGAGTTGATTATACTCTTGATTTTTATTCTCTGTTATCAGAACAAAAGTACATTCTAAAGCATTTACTTTGAGTATAATGAATAAAAAGCTTATATTAAACAGAGGTATATGAAATCTCTAGTTCAGTTCAATCATGGAATAAACCAAACAGAAATTTGTGCATTATTTTCAACTTTCACTTAGTCTTACCTTTGGTTCAGTTAGCCTCCGTCCAAGTCCCTTGGTCTCCTGAGGGTGATAGAACCACTTGACTTTAACCACCATATTTCCTCCCCATGATTCCCACATAAGTTCGATTCTTCCAATGTATGGACGGTCGGGTTGGCCAGCAGACAAGAACACAGCAGAATCTCCAACCTAAAGCACAATATGTAGTAAATTAATAAAACAATATGAATATTTCATTAGTAGTATAACTATAAGGTCAATATACCATGATACTATATACAAACAATATCTTATTCACAAGAATATATATCTTTACACACAGTAACTCATGAAATATTAAGAGACACATACACGTATCATTTCTTTTCCTCTAACTATAGCCTTAAAGAATTCCTTTTTGCCTTTGCCCTTTGCACCAGGTCTTTTGAATCCTTTGCCAGACCATCTCCACAACTGTCTTTCGGGAAGAAAAGGTGCAATCTTCGATTTGCCAGAGGGATGTCTCTTCTTGCGCTTTGCAGGAGTCTTAACCTGTAATATTGATAAGGACTTTGTTAGAGACTAAAAGCCTTAGTTTTCAGTTATCATGTATGGCATTATAATCTACTCCACTGAATACATTTAGTTGATATGCTAACCTTTTCCTTCTTTGAGGGAGTATATTCAGAATCATTCTCTTCAGAGTCCTCCTCAGTGGCACTCTTTGATGATGAACTATCCAATTCTGACTCAGACTCCTCCTGATATGAGCGTTTTCTTGTTTCTCCCAAGGGTGGTGGAGGAGACTTGATTCTCATGGTAAGTTCGTTTATCCCAGGTTCAATGTGTGGGAGTGGTCTGTCTCCTTCACGATGTTTATGCTTGTGCTTATTCTTGTGTCTGTGACGATGGTGATGTGATGACTCTGTGTGTTTATGCTTCTTGTGCTTTTTCTTATCTCCCTTCTTATTTGTTTTCTTGATGCTCTTTTCCTCATTTTCCTTCTCTACTTTCTTTATATTTACACTACTCTTTTTATTTTCCTTTTCTACTTCGTTGTTAACATCGTTTGGATCATGGATAGTGTCATCTTCAACATTATTTTCAGTGGTTGCCTTCACCTTCTTCTGTCTTGTCTTGGGAGGTTCTTCTTTGATATCAGGGAGGCTGTCACCTGTAGGTCTCCTTTTTCTCTTTTGAAGGGTCATCAGAGGGTTGGGGTCGTAATCTAAAGGAAACAAATATGTGATTTTCCTAAATCTAGGCAAAATACATCCAATCTGATATCCCTGACAAAAATATTAACACCATTCTTTTCCAGATTTATGAGTAAACAGATTTAATGGCAAAAATATTAAAGAAAAGAAAAGAAAAAAAATTAAAACTAATGTCTAATAACTGGGTTAGTAACATCTCATACATACACTTACCCAGAACGGGGAATTCTGGAGGCAAAAGACGAATATCATCAACATGAATCTTCCCCGAGTCACCATCATCGAATTCCACATTCACAAAATTATGATTGGCTTCATGTGCTGGGGAAGAGGAAGCAGCTACCATTCCTGTAAAGGTGAAGACAGAATTACCATTAAAATGTGTTATTATAGAAATCAAACCATATCTATAAAGTAAAGCAAAGTAAAACATATCTAACTCCATAATAAAGTACAATATAATGTTAGCTTCCAATACCATGAAGTCTATTAACTTATATTATATGAATTTGTTCAGTCCTTAAAAGAATCAAATATTAACAGACCTGGATACAGGGCTCGGTACTGCTGTGACCAAAAGGCACAAACACGGGTTCCTTCTTTGAGGAACCTCGTTGAACCAGGCTTCACTTCCTTCCACTGCAATGAAAAACATCCATGTTAACTGGATCTTATCTGTACATAAGTTCATATGATAATAAACAATAACTACAACAATAGAAAATTTAGGCTTCACCTTTGGGTTTGTTTCATAGCATCTTTTGTGTATATTACTTATATATGAATAATTAAAATATCAATGAAAACATTTGAATATCCTCATTTACTCTGGTTCCTTCACACTTATTTACCTCAAAACAGTAATAGATATGCACAGTAAAAAGTGAACTGAAATCAGAAAGAAAATTCATACTTACTATGCTTACATTTGGAATCAAGACCCCATAACCATAACCATATATACTTACAGACTGCTCAAGCAGTTCTTCTCGACAGTATATATGTGGACGTGAGCCTCGTTCTCCATCTATCACAACTCCATATACATCTGGAGGTGTCATGGGAACTACATAGCCGGCATACAACAGACCGTCCTGCAGCACCAACACTCTCGCTTTGTCTACTAAATCGCCCACTTCAATTACACAAACATTTGGTTCTGTAAGCAAAAGAATTAAATTGGTGCTATTTACTGTCAGATCACACTTTTACAATATTTCTTACTTGACATAAAATATCTTTATATCTATGCATATATAAATATTACAATCACATGAGTGAAACTGCATTTCTGTTAGTCATTCTTCTTTTGATAAATGTCTCAAAGCTAAATGACTAGTTCTAAGGAAATCATTTCATATTCCTTACCTGGTGTTTGCATGGTGGGTCTTGTAGCATCAGTAGTTGTAGTTGGAGTTGTAGTTGTACTTGTTGTTGTGGTAGTGGTTGTGGTGATAGTTGTGGTTGTAGTAGATGTGGTAGAGGTGGTCACAGTGTCTCCTGATGATACTTCTTGACTAGTCTCATGGTCACTGGCAGAAGCTTCCTCTTCCACTTTCTCAGTTTCCTTCTCATCACGATCTCTCTCTTCCTCCGATTCATCATGCTCTGCTGCAGCCATTGTTGAGTGCTTCTTGAGGGACCTATAAAAAGTAATTGACAATGTTTATTTGATATCATGCAATGCAGAAATAAATATGTAGATGATGCCCTTATATATATCTAGTGACAGAATTATGAAAAAAAATACAAACTTTGTTTCATCAATTCTTCTATTACAAAGATTTGGAATATATTCTTCAACACATTAACTAACATACCTATAAAGTGCCTCCATCACTGACTGCTTTTCTGCTGCTGACTTCCTCTTCTCTTTGTCTCTAAGCATTGCTCTTCTTGTAATAGATGTTCGACTTCGAGACACTACTCTTCTCTGAGCCCCTCGAATGCTTTCAGACTTAACCAAACATGGCTAAAAAATCAGTAAGTTTATATGATATGGCTGTTCATAGTGCCCTTGTCATGCAAGAAAAGTAAAAAGCTACACAACTATTACTACTGGGAAGTGCACTACTTTTATCATCATTAACTTTACAAATTCCCTTACAAACCAATATCTTGTTTGGGTTCTTATCTATATATCAAAAGCAATATTTATAGCACATACAATCTAATGTACAAAAAATAACTGAAAAAGCATTCATAGTTCTGTCAAAATATTTCAGTAAGGTAATTCTTACCGATTGGTGATCCTCATCTTCAGACAAGTCTTTGGTTGGTGTTTCGTTAGTACTGGTCATGGAGTAGTGTACTCGATTTGCTCCTTCTTCTTCTTCCTGATCACCCTCTCGTACCTATGGCACATCAATTTTCATAAGAAAAATTTGGGAAGGAATTATTCTTTGTTTTCAATGTGATACAAAGACCCAAGATTTATCATTTTATTTTCAATGAATTAAGAATCAAAAGAGGTTTTTATAACTTTAAAACAGAAAAAATATTACATTTTTACATCTCGAAGATAGAATTTTTTCACACTAACACTAATGGTAAACTCACCTTAACTTCAGCTTTCAACTTTGGACGCATTTTTGGCTTATGTGAGAGCAGTGGACGATGAAGGAGGAGATTCAGAGACTTTGGTTTTTTAGCAACAATGGTTTCAGTAGCATCTTCCTTTGTTGGTGAGTGTTTCTTAGGCCGGCCTGGCTTCCGCTTCTTTGATGATGAAGCTGATGCTGGCTGCTGCTCAAGATCAGAAGGCGATGATTCAACAGAAGTTTCTGTGTGCAAGGCTTTCGATTCTCGGGCTGAAGAGTCACTAAGACTATATTTTGCTTGCTCTTCCTCACTCTCTTCTAGACGTGTTTCAGGTGTAGTTGTGGGTAGCTTGAAAGGTGGTCTTAGTGGTGGAGGTGCTGTGTCTTCTGATGAAATAGACCATCTTCTATTTTTCTCTTTATCTGTATCATCATCACTTGATTCATCCTTTTCTGTAGATGCCTGTGTTTCAACAGATTTTGGTGGTGTGTACTGGTTACCATTGTGGGTGACATGGCTTGAAAATGTTGCTGTAAGAACTGGTGGTTTAAGTATTGATCTGCTGGCACTGTGTGACTCCTCTTTCTCTTCATCACTATCTTTGGTTGTACTCTTTATCTGAAGGTCTGTTACTCTTTCTAGCACTGGAGGTGAAAGTTCCTTTTGTACTGACTTTTTCTTCTTATTTGGAGGTCTCCCAACCTTCTTCTTGCCAGGGACATCATTGTTATGAACCTTTCTTTTGGGTGGTCTGCCTGGTTTTCTCTTTGCAGGGCTTGCTGTCACTTTCTTAGGCTGAAGTCTTGAAAGTTCACGTTGCTTTTCTCTATATTTCCTCTGCAATTCAGCCAGTTGCATACGCATGTCAAGCTCAGCTGCATCCATTGAATCAACAGGAAATCCAAATGGTACTTTAAAACCTACAGTTGATTCTTTTTGATACTGTGAAGCTTTGTTAGCAATGAAAGCTTTTGCTTCTCTTTCAGACTGCGGGCTTTTGTAATTCCTATTTACATCTGTGGTCTTTACTGGAGTGATATATGAGTTTTGAACAGTTCCAAAAGTAGAAGATCCAAATACTGGTTTATCTGCCGTCTGGCTAAAAGTGCTTGATCTTAAACATCTTGTCTCAGTACTTGGGCCTGGCTGTGGTGAAGGTGAGCGTGGCGAAGGTGAGCGTTCCAATGGGCGTGTGGGAACACTTGGGGATGTGGCTGCCACATCAGCCAGGGAAGACAGGGCTGTGCAAGCCACACTCTTCTCCTCCAGGATGCGTTGCTCAGCTAAGGCACACAAAAGGCTGAGGCCATGAAGGCCTGTAAGTGGGTCAGACTGAGATACAGGTGAAGAAGGTTCAGCATATTGTGACGGTGAAGTTGCAGGTGACTGGAGACGAGAAATATCCATTATGCAAGCTTTTGCCAACTCATGCATCCTACTTCCTGCAATCCCATTCACATCTTCTTCTGAAACCATTTCACCTCTTGAACTTACTTCATCTTTATTTGCAGGTGATTCATGTTCATCAGAACAATCTTCACCTTTTTCTATACTACTCTCATATTCCCCATCTGAGGCATATTCATAAGGTGGTGTCTCTTTGCATGGTGAACTACACTTCTCCTCAGGCAATTCATCTTGCCCTGGATAAGTACAGTCATCTTCTTGAACTTTCTCCTGTGATGAGCAATAGTCATCTTCCAGGTTATCTTCCTGTACAAGAGGACCATCTGCACTTTGTTCCTCCTGTGGTAATTCTGAGAGTCGATCTGCATGTTGCAGAATACTTTGAGATAAAAGCTCTAGACCACTCACATCAATATATGATGAATTTGTACCAGAGTATGGGGCTGAATTCATATGTGAAGCAGGTTGCATTTCCTGACAGCCTGTACAAGATGAGACTGAATTTGCTGCAGTCTGTTCTTGGCAAACTACAAGAGGATTTGGCTGGACTGAAGACTGGGTTTCTGGATTAGACTCTGAAGAAGCAGGAGTGGGAAGAGGTGCTAAACTGTCCTTTAGGTATGTTGCTGTAGCTGGTTCAGAGTTGCAAGGAATATGGTTAACTTCAGACATGGGATGATATGGCTCTGATGACTCTAATCTTTGGGACTTGGTGTGATCATCTGTTTTTTCGTTATTGTTTAGGGTCAGTGGTTCAGAAAACTTTGTTACTGTTGACTGACCAGTGCTAACAACTGCAGGTTCATAGCATTTAGGAGTTGGATGCTTAGAAACAACTGTTCCTACTTTTAAATAGTTTGAATTCTTTGGTTCTTGGTATATTGTGTCTGTAGTTTCATTTGTTTGTGATGAATTTTTATCCTGAATTTCTGAAGACATATTTTCAGTGTATGGGGTTGGAAGTGAATCCTTTTGAACCTGTGTCATATAAACTTTTGGTGTTTTAGCACATGTAGCTTGAGTAGCTTCACAACCAAGAAATGCTTCTTTCTTAACTGACTGGACATGAGTTTCATCAGCTGCATCTCCAGGTGTGCAGGCCCCATCTCTGTTAACCCCAACAGGAGAGGGAACTTCTTCCTTGATTTCTTGTTTGATCTTGAAGGGGACTGGTATTCGCAAAGGCTCTTGTAGTGGCAAAGGTCTTGGCAGAAGCAATTCTGTGTCAGGCTCTTCTTCTGAATGGGAAGTAACATTAATTGGCTCATTTGAGTCTGTTCTAGAAACAGGAGAACCAGTGGCCACCATGGACTCACAATCCTGTGGTGAATAATGGTCTAGGCTGCTACCCTTTGCCACACTGGAGACAGGTGCAGCTGGCAGAACTGAGAATGTTGTCATGTTGCCTGGAGCCGCAAGGGTGTTGGCATGAGTTGTAGTGAGAGATGTGGTTCTACTGGTGGTAAAGCCCGAGTCCATTGTTGTAGTAGGGGGATGTGGGAAAGGTGGAATGGAATAAGGTGCAGGATGAGGTGACTGGGGACAGTAGTAGGGTAGAGATGTTGGGGGTGGGTATAGGTAAGGAGGAAGATGACGCAGACCTGCAGGTAGAGGTGGTGGTAATGTCAGCTCACTGCCTGGTGGAGGAGGTCCTTGCCCCGGAGGGGGCACACTCACTGGACGGCTCTTGGGGTCTTCGTCTGGTGGTCCGGGAGTTGGGGGGTCCTCACGCTTGATGGAGGGAGGTGTTGGTGCATGGACGGGAGCATGGGGATGGGGGACATGAATCAGAGTTGTGTGGGCATGTAGTGCAGGATGAAAGTGGGTATCAGGAAGTAAAAGCTGCTGGGGAGTCATAACCACGGGTGGGGCAGCAGGTACACCCCCATATCCTGCCCACAGTAAACCATGACCACCATGATCTGTAAAACAATAAGTTCTATAGACCTTTTTTCCCTGGGAGAGTAACAGATATATATAACAAGAATATGAGCACAACTATTACATGTTATATGAAGAATCAAGTCTAAGACCAAGCAGGGCAACATGATACACACAGTACAATACGTAGATCAACATTTGTACATTAATACTAAATACACTACAGAAAGTGGTGAAACAACCATGAACAGTGAAGAAGAGGGTGCGTTCCATTCAAGGACCACAAACCTGGTATTGCGTGCGGGTGCGGCAGTAGGTAGTAGTGACCGCTTAGTGGGTCACGGGCGAACTGGTAGCCTAATCCCATGCCCGCGCCTACACTGGCATCCACACCCATGCCTGCCAGTTCATTAGGCAAATGAACGCTCTCTTTGTAAAACTTGATGTGTATTTTACTAATGCCTAAAGATTACATTATTTTGTTGTTGGTTTTCTCTGGTCTGATGATGTGTCTATTTTTCTTGTGTATAAATCAGGTTTCTTAAGAATATTGGTGGGTTCTTATAAATATGGCTATTAAGAATAGCCTTAGTTTCACGCACAGCTTCATTCCCAAGCAAACACAAAATTAAATTTCAAAGAAATATCTTTGTAAAAATATCTTTAAAATTCATCATTATCAAAATTCCATCTTCTTTCCTGTACAGGTAAAAGTATACTTGTATTACTCATGCATTTTATTCTACCAAAGCTTATCATTATATCTAAAATGTTAATGTATGTCTCTATTTCCTCTTACAATTACTGAATATGGCATTAAATTAAATAAAAAACCTGCAACCTCTTTACCATACCATGCAAAAAAAGAAAAAAATATATAATCCCAAATAAGTTATAGAAAAGATACATTTCAGTTTTAACAAGTCAAAACTTTTCTACACTCTACATTGGTAATTCCAAGTCAAGTACTATAATTCATCTGTAATACTTCAGAGAATATTAATGTGTCCCTTTTTCTTACAGCAAAACAGCAACAGACATTTCTCCCTTTCTAGTACCTTTCCATTTATCATAATATCTGCACTTACATTATTTTTATCTTATTCTAGGACCTTCAAAAACATTCTTGTCCTCTGACTGTGGTAATATTGTTTAATGTAAGGATAAACTACATAAAATATCAACTCAGTCCCTTCTCTACCACAAATATTATCATTGTTTTTTCTTATATTTTCCTACAGAATTACATTCTTGGCAAAGTCTGCAATATCATAACCAAAAGTGTAAACAACTTTTATTTATATGGCTTGTGACCAGCAACTTTTCAAATAGTTTGACCAATAATCAATTGTAATACCTAAGACACATAATCTATAAAGAGTGGAACCCCCCATAAAAGTAACTCTGATTTAGAATTTCATAATAAGTGAAAGACATGATTTCATTTCTATATTTCAATACTTTATTTACTTAGACTTACTTAATTGCTGCTATGCTAAGCATTAACAAGTGTTTTCTTAAATAACAACAACAACAACAACAAAAGTATATATACATTCATGGGTTTCTATGTGGCAAATGTTTCACAAGAGGGAGGGATGATTTTAAAAGTAAAACTGATTAAAGTATAGCCAAGTAAACCAAATTAAAATATCCATACTATTCAAATAGAAACATTATAAGCGAAACTGATGGCTTGACTTCTGATTCAGATACTATCAATTGGGAAAGTTTAACTTTAATTAAGGTTAATGATGTTGATATGAAACCAATATAGAACTAGTGCAAGCTCTTTACTAGCTCAAATTTCTGATCTCCGCTTTATGACTGATAGCTCAATCTATATGATGATAACATTTTGTGATAGGGAAGTGTAGGAACTCATAATCTAATTCCTCTTAAGCATAAAAATAGATCTAAAAATATGGCTAATAACCAGTATCTCAGCAGTAAATAATAACCTAAACAATTAAAATGAAACATACACGATCATGAGATACAAGATAGTGATATGGCCCAAAGTAAAATATTCCCCAATATATATTTTCTTCTTCATAAATTTTCAAATCCATTCACCCATTTACATTGCATTAGGCAGACAGACAGACTGACAGATAGCTAGCCACACATTGCATACACACATAAATGCTATCACGCAGACAGGTAAGTAATGCTAAAAAATCAATAAATTAACTAATTCATCCTTTTAAGCTGCTTTGATTAAGCTTCTTTCTTTTCAGACATGCTTTGTGCAGTATATTTGACACTTTGCATACATGCAAATATTTTTGAAGAGTTGAATACTTTGTCCCCATCATATTACTCTAAAAATAAAACAACTCAATACTGTTGGTAATTCCATCTAATATACTTCTTTTTGTCCTTTTAGTCATACTCAATTCTTCATTAGTCATCCGATGTGAAATGTTTTGGGACTATGAACGTGGTCACACAAGATTAATGGTTATGTTACTACAGCATTCTCTTTCCTTCATGTAATAAATACAGTGCTATATGGAATATAGTGTCATGAGCATTACCTGAGAACTGACTCTGGGGCAACCAATATGGTGCTGGTGGAAGTCCTGGTGTGCAGGGTGTTGGGGGCAGCGACCAGTGTGTGGGTAGAGCACTGTTCCCAGGATCAGCTACTCGGGGTGGGATTGATCCTGGCTGAGGATCCTCTTGAGGCCGAGGTTCTTGCCGTTGACGAGCAACAGCAATACCAACTGGAATACCACTCACTGCTGTTTGATAAAAAATGCTCATTTCAGTCACACAGTAGCTATCAAAAATATACAGTAACTTTCAAATACTTTTACAAATAAAAGGGGAACATAACAGTAGCCTTACCTGTAACACTGGGAGTTGGCCGTTCCTCAGGGCGAGCAGCTTTGCGTGTCGTTCGAGCAGAGTCTCCTGCCGCAGCATTAGCAGGTGGAGCCACACGAGGCACCATCAGCTGTGTTAATGCCACGATTGGTGGACAGGAACTTGTTGACGCATCATCCACTGACAGTGGTGTATTTGCAGGGGATAAGGCAGGTGATGGTGAGAGAATGTTGAGAGGTGCAGTATCAGGAGAAGCTTGTGATTTTGTTTTACGACCTCTTGCATACGCTTGGAGAAGACCTGGAGTAGTTCGGGAGCACTGATCACCCACAAGGGGAGCTAAGAGATTTCTTTTCCTTTCATCATTATTTAATATTCTTTGTCTTTCATTTGAAACCAAACTGCCATCAGTGCATGCCTCTCCATTACCTAAGGAATGAATGACAATTGAAAATTTTCCCTTATTCATGACCATACTACAATAAAAGGGCATTTACCTATCTCCCGAATTAATTCTGCTCTGAGAAAAAAATGACAAAAAGAAAACTGAAAGCAAACTCTACCTGAACAACACATAAGACAACTACTATATTGAAATGAAAATAATTCTACAATCTGAAACATAAAAATAGTAAACTTTAAAGAAAAATACTACAAATGTGCTCTAAATAAATTAGTAAGAAATATAACTTATGATAAAAAACTACTTTACTTTTAATTCTACTGCAATATAAGAAATTGAAGTAACACTACACACAGGAAAAGAGTGCCTACCTGTGCAGTCCCTTTCAGAGTCTTTGATGGTATCACTAATGTTGCTAGCTGAGTGGCAGGCATCTCCCTTGTCAGCTACCTTTTCTTGCTCCTTCTCCGCTTCCTTGCTGAAGTCTTGAGGCTGTAACTGAAATGGTGTTTCTACACCATTAGATTCACATGGATTTTGTAAAGCTGTTGCCTCTAAACTGCTGGGTGCCTGCAACTCTGCAGTTTGAAGATGGCTAGTTTCAACCCCATGGTGTGAGAGGTGTGTTCTATTATTTCTGGACTCACTAGACTTGGACAGGTCTTGTGCCTCATTACAGCTAGAATCTTGGTGTTGTGCTGAGATGTGGGCTTGAAGGCTGCTGGACTCTCTAGATAAGTGTGGAACTGATCTACTGAGGTGGTTTGTTTCCAAGGGTACTTGAGAGGCCAGGTCTGCAGTTCTGGAGGTTCTTGGTTCTTGAGCCACAACTAAAGATGGTAGTTCTTGTTGTCTAGGCTTCAGAGAATAGTTACGATCTAACACTGATGTATCAAGGCAAAGAGGCTCACTTTGCACGTGTGAGACTGATGCTGTGACTGAATTATGTAGCCGAGATGAAGGTTGAGTCACTGGAAATTCGCAACTCTGCTTAAACCCAGTTATCTCTCTCTCTTCTCCAGGTACACGGTTCTGAGTTTTAGATTCCACCATATATGAGGAGGAAGATGTTATCCCTTCCAGTCCTTTCACATCACCACAATCTTCACTGGCACTTACTAGTGAAGAAACTTTAGCATTTAAAGTTCTTTGTTTGTTTTTACTACTAATTACCTTTTTATTCTTTGTGTTACGAGGAACACCTTCCTTACAGTCTCTATCTCTTGCATGTCTGTCATCTTTGGCACAAATAGCACTATGATTAACTTTCACAGCACTTTCCGATTCTGCTGCAGAAATGGCAATACCATTAACCTTTGACGTGGGTATGAGTAGGTCCCTTTTATTCGGCTTTAGAGTGGTATGGGAAGTGGCCACTTTGGTTACAGAAACCCTATTGTCG
>NC_091582.1:26355073-26357573 GCF_042767895.1 Penaeus vannamei | reverse complement strand
GTGTATGTGATGGCATTACCGTGTTTCTCTTTATGTTTGTCTGCCTCTCTCTCTCTCTCTGTCTCTATCTCTCTTCCTTCCCCTCTCTCTCTCTCTCTCTCAGAGCGTTTATACACATGCACTTATGCACACACACACATACAAACACACACACACACACACACACACACACACACACACACACACACACACACACACACACACACACACACACACACACACACACACACACACACACCCGCACCCATAAACATCCACACACACATACTTGGACATACATAAATCCATATACACACCCGCATATAAACCTATAAAACCGGCCATGTACTTTGGAGAAGCAAAACGACAAGCACGCGCATTCCCGAACACGTAAACAGGATCCCCCAGCCACGCCCGCACGCCCCAACCCGCCCATTCCTCCCTCGCCCAGCCTCTGCCGCCCAAGCCACGCGCCAAAGCCATCAATGCACGTCCACCTACGCCCTTCCACCCCCCCCCCTTTCCCATGGTTTCTGACCATCTACCCCCCCCCCCCCCCCCTGGTCTCAGTCCAACTATGCCCCCCGTCTATGGTCTTCCCCCCCTTGTGGTCTCAGTCCATCTACACCCCACGCCCGCCCATGGTCCTCCCCCCCCCCCCCCCACATGGTCTTAGTCCATCTACAACCCCCCCCCCCCCACTTCTCCAACGGCCTAAATCTTAAGAGGATCAAATGCCACAAAATAAGACCCGTGATTCGATTCCTGCCGTGAAATAACGCATGAATTAAACATCCTAAGAGTACGTTTACCCAAGCACACCGCCCCCCCACCCCCTCCCCTCCCCTTCGATCCCCCTTCCTCACATGCTCTCAGTCTTAAGAGGATCAGATGCCACAGCATGAGACCGAGGCATCGATTCGCGCAATAAAACATGTATTACAACATCTATACCGGTGATCACCTCATTAAAGCAGGGAAGGATTAAAAAAAATGAAGAAAGGGAAGGGAAAAATGACTTCAAAATCCTACCTTTACCTTTATACATTGCTCTTCTTTTTATCTCTCTCTCCTTTCTTTTGTTTACTCAGTTGTCAGCCATGTTGATTTTATTTCCTTTTTTCCTTATTCCTATTCCATTTTTACTATCTTTCGACTTTCATTTTTGCTCTTTTTTTTTGTGGAGTGTTCATACCGATGGGATAATTGGACAAATTCATTTAGGTTTAATTGCCGACACGATTATAATTCTCGCAAAAATCACCTTCGACATTCCTGCACGAAAAATCGACATTATTCTTTTCTTTTCATTCTAAATTACTGTCACATAGCAGGTGTGGCATGAAGGAGGTTGAGAAAAAAGGACATACAAAGACATAGGATAAGGAAAAGAGTGAAATGAATTGGCAAAAAAGGGAGAGACGGAGAAGGATGGTGATTATGTAATGAGTACGATGATGTCAATGTCAATGATAATGATGATAATAATGATGATAATAATGATAATAATAATAATAATAATAATAATAATAATAATAATGATAATAATAATGATAATAATAATGATAATTTACAACAATAATGATAACAACAATAATATTAACAATAACAACGGCAAAATAATGATAATAATAATAATTTCAACGACAATACAAACAATAATGATAATAACAAGAAAATAATAATATCAATAACAACAATATTAACAATAACAATAGCGATAATACTAATAACAATAATGATAATGACAACAATAATAATAATAACAATAATAATGATAATAATAATAATGATGATAAAAATTATAACAACAAAAATAATAATAACAACAACAATAACAAAATAACAATGATAATAAAGACAATGAAACTGAAAATCATGCAATACACCACATTACTAGTGAGAGAGCGAGACCGAAGCAGAGACAGATGACCGCTAATGAAACAAAAATACAAAAAGGATAAAAAAAAAAAACGCACACACAAACTAAGAAAAAAAAAAAAGAAAAACAAAAGAGTACCGAATGAGCGGCCTGCCACAACCGGCCGGGTCCGCTTGACTCTTAACCGACGCGGAGAAACGGTTTCCAATCCGGCCTAAGCGAGAGTCATCGGTCTCTCACAGATCACTCCATGATGGATCGATGGGCTGGTCCTTCGCCCTCTCCCTTCCCACTCGTTTAGCTACTGTCCCCTCTCTCTCTTCCTCGCTACTCTTCCCCTCTTTTCACTTTCGGTGTGTTGTTCATGTTCACTTTTTGGATTCCTAAACCACTATTTTTCTACTGTTTTTTCTCCCTTTCCGTTTTTTATTATTATTAATTTGCTTTCCCACTCTTCTAATTCCTATTCTGATTGCTTTGCCATACGTTTTCGCACACCCCTCTCGTTTCCTAGTACACTCCCCTTTCAGCTGGTCCCTCCCACTCCTCTGGCGCTTATCCCACTCCTCTCTCTCTCTCTCTCTCTGCTTTTCCAGTTCGCTTTACTCCTTCCCACTCATTTCCCTCTCACCCCACCCC
>NC_091582.1:26345073-26352573 GCF_042767895.1 Penaeus vannamei | reverse complement strand
GAAACCGTATTATAAGAAAGAAAAAAAATGAATGAGAAAATTCAACATTTCTCAAACAGAAGAAAGAATGAAATTGCCGAGAATGGATGAAAATACGTTGACAGAGAAAACTGGGGTTGAAAAAGGAAGACAGATAAAAAATGATGTAAATATGATAATCAAAGAGAGGAAAACGATGACAAACTGACAGAAATATATCTCTCCTTAGGTAAACAACACCAAAACAGACGCACTCTTAATTTGTTTTCTGCGGGCGAGGAGCGCCAAGGCAAGACCTGACTGTGTACCGCTCTAAACACACAGACAAACAAAGGATATATAAAGCGAGCCGCAGAGTAGTCGAAGAAATCACCAAGGGCTAAAAAAGGCTTTCTGGACGCCTCGCTCCCGGCCGCCTCCAGCCGCGGCGGAAACCGAGCCGGCGAGGCGCGGGTCGGCAGCCAGCCTCGGCCCTTCCGTCATTCATCAGGCGGGGAAGGGAACACGAGAGCGACGGCGAAAATGAAGAGCTGGCTCGCACAACGCGGCGCAGATAAGAAGAATTATATCTGGGCGCGAGCGGGGACAGCGACCGCCTCTGAAATACGAAAATTACACCGCCGGTCCGAGATCGACTACAAGAGAAAGGTCGAGAGAAAAATTGAATTTTACTCCCCGGACGTGGGCGCAACGATTCATGATTCACTCTACCTGGCCAGGTGTTCCAGCCCTTGGCCGCCGCCTCCAGCTGACCTGGGAGAGTCCTCGGGCTGGAGACGGCGCGGGAAAAAGCAAACGCAGAAGACGTGTTTTCACTCACGGTTGTATAACTGTGGCTTTGTGGAATTAACTGAATAGAAGAATAAATAACCCAACGAACCACGAGACTTTTTTCCTTCTTTCTTTTCTTTCTTACATAATTAAAGACAATGCAACATGAGAATTTAGTCCGACTATACCCATTCAGAACGAGAGAGAGAAAAAAGGTCGTTACATCACTTGGCCAAATGAAATAAAGGGAAACCATTTCCCTCTTCTGCATTACCCGCCGCCACTTAACTAACCTGCACTAACCTAACCCCATCCCGGCGGCGGGTGCGTGCCGCCCTCGGAGTGGGTGCCGCGTCGGTGGACACTGGCAACACCATTCCGTTTATCTTGGAGCCACGTGACCCGCGCCGCACGAGGATCTTGTCCGCTCTCAAAAAGCGTCCTCCGCGGGCGCAGGTGCGACCATTTCCCTCTGCGCGAGCGTGACAGCGCGCCTTTACGACACCGTGATGAATATCGTCCTGCCAGAAAGGCCATAAACTTATCGCAAATAGTTTCATGAAAGGTGTTTTCGACGAACGCTCACACGCACTTTCAAGTGAACACACACACGTAGCCCCCACGCACGCACGCACGCACGCGCGCTCTCTCTCTATCTCGATCTATCGAGTTATGTTTTTATCAGTCCAACTCTTCCATTGTCCCTCCACATCTATTCCCTTTTCTCTCGAGAAGAAATTATCTCAAACTTTCGCTCCTCCAACTTTCCTCCTTTCTCGACGACTGTGCGACCGTATGCGACTAAACTACAAAAAAATGGAAAAAAACGAAAGAAAAAGAAAAAGAAAAGAAAAAAAAAAAAAAACGCTACGAGGGTGGATCGCTCTGCAATTTGATTTTCTAATACAGTCCCGGATTAAGAAATTACAAATCTGCTATTAGGTGCATAAAGTATAAAGCGTAAAGTATAAAGCATAATGTATGAAGCACGAAAAACGTATTTGATACTGACCAGTCTCAGAATTTGCATAGCGTTGAAATCCGTTGCTGTATTTCTTTTCATCATACGTTCCTCCATTCCTTTATCCTTTCCACTAAAAATATCGCAGGGATTAAACTCCATCCATAGGAGTCAAAAAAAGAAAGAAAAAAAATATTGTGACACAACTAAACCTTATTTACTTAATCGCGAAAAAGACGATTCTTCAGGGAAAACGAGAGAGAAAATGCGCGAAAAGTGATGCAACGCGGGCGGGCATAGAGGTTGTAGTGCCTATTACACGGGCGTCTATTATGGGGACAATGTGGCAGCGATGGGCGTGTGTGGGCGTGGGTGGGTCGGAGCGATGGGCGGAGGTCCAAGCCTGCACGCACTGGCGTTCGAGATTTTACAGGGCCTATTATACGCACAGAAAGATATACGTACGCACGCATGTGAAGATACACATACGCAAATATTCTCTCTCTCTCTCTCTCTCACGCTGAATCCTAAACGTACACTTTTTTCTCATCCTGTGTGTGTGTCTCTCTCTCCCTTCCCCAGCCCTCTTTATCATACTTACCCCCTCTCTCCCCCTTCCTCCTCTCATCAACTCTCGCAACACACACCGCCGGCAGCGCACACGCACACGCACTCTGGTTATGACTCTCTCTTCATTACCGACACTTCCGGTCAGCCACGTAATAACTATCGGTACTTATCGTTCAACCCCGGTGGGCGCCGCCACCCCCCTCTCTCGTGGGCGCCGCCACCCCCCTCTCTCGTGGGCGCCGCCACCCCC
The DNA here is from genome assembly GCF_042767895.1 of Penaeus vannamei. Lineage (NCBI taxonomy): Eukaryota > Metazoa > Arthropoda > Malacostraca > Decapoda > Penaeidae > Penaeus > Penaeus vannamei. The sequence goes on along the minus strand of NC_091582.1, from coordinate 26,350,042 downwards.
CTCTCTCGTGGGCGCCGCCACCCCCCTCTCTCGTGGGCTCCGCCACCCCCCTCTCTCGTGGGCGCCGCCACCCCCCTCTCTCGTGGGCGCCGCCACCCCCCTCTCTCGTGGGTGCCGTCACCCCCTCTCTCGTGGGCGCCGCCACCCTTACCCCCCTTTTCTTTCCTCCCTCCCTCCCTTCCCTCTTCTTTCCCTTCTTCCTCTCCTTTTCCTCCCTCCCCTTCTCCCCCTTGGTCCCTTATAGTGTGAGGAGAAGGAAAGGAGAGAGAGAGAGAGAGAGAGAGAGAGAGAGAGAGAGAGAGAAAACGAGAAGGAAAGAGAGAGTGGGAGAAAAGGGGAGGGTGGAGGAGAGAGAGCAGAAGGAGAGAGAGAGAGAGAGAGAGAGATGAGGGGGTGGGGGAAGCGAAGAAGGAAAGGAGAGTGGGAGAAAAAGGGGAGGGTGGAGGAAGAATAGAGAGAGCGAAGGAGCGAGGGACGGAGAGAGGGGTGGAGGAGAGGGAGGGAGAGAAGAAAGGGAGGGAAAGGATAGAGGAAAGGATGGGAGGGAGGGAAGGCTGGTGGAATGAGGTAGAAAGAGGCTGAAGGTAGAGTGAGGGAGAAAGGGAAAGGCAGGCCGGAGTGTGGGAGGGAGACAGGGATGGGCAGGGTGGAGAAAAGAGGTGGAAGCAGTGAGTGACGGTGTGAATGAGTGAGTGAATGAGTGATTGTGTGAGTGAGTGAGTGAGTGAATCAGTGATTGTGTGAGTGAGTGAGTGAGTGGATGAGTGATTTTGTGAGTGAGTGAGTGCGTGTGGGTAAGTGAGAAAGTAAATGAGTGATTGTGTGAGTGAGTGAGCGAGTAAGCGAGTAAGCGAGTAAGCGAGTGAGTGAGTGAGCGAGTAAGCGAGTGAGTGAGTGGGCGAGTAAGCGAGTGAGTGAGTGTGAGTGAGTGAGTGAATGAGGGTCCTGACTAAGGAAGTGCGTATACCAGGTGAGAGAGGCTATTCGAGGGAGGACTCGTGAGGGTAAGAATGAGGGAGGAATGACGAGGTGATCTTGAGGGAGGGTTCCAGTGAGGCGAAAGGAGGGGGGGGGGGGCTGTGATGTGGGCGACGAAGCGATTCCAAGGAAGGAGATGAAAGTGAGTATGAGAATAATGAGAGGGTAATGAGGCGATTCGGAGGAAGACGTAATTTAAGTTTATGGCGTAAAAATGACAAGGAGGATAAGAATTTCACCAAGGGACGAGGAAGGAACGGCAAACTAGCAACGAAAGAAAACTAGCAGATTACAAGCCAAAGAAAAAGAACGCCTATTTAAAAGAAAACCAAAAAGAACCAAGCACCCCAAAGAAAGAAAACCCAAAGAAAAACAACAAATAAAATAACCACGCAAATAACAGCTAAACAATAGCAACCAACAAAATAACCAAAACAAGATGGAAACACTAAGAAAAAAAAAACAAGAAGGAAACACTAACAAAAAGCAACAAAAAGACACGAAGGAAACTAACAAAAACAACAACAAAACAAGAAGGAAACACCAACAAAAAACACCCCAAAACAAGAATGAAACACTAACAAAAAACACCCAAAAACATGAAGGAAATACTAACAAAAACAACAACAAAAAACAACAAAATAACACGGAAACAGCCCTACTAGCAAGCGGCGCCGAGAGAGCTAGCAGGGAGGCGGGAGACGAGGCGCGCAATAACTAGGGCTGGCGGTGACGGCGAGTACCGTGGCGCCACACCCGTTCTCTCCGGCCGCGTCTGATAAACAACCTCCTCCTCTGTTCTCCCTCTTGCCTCGCTCATTCTTCTCTTCTTTCTTTATTCACTTTCTGCTCTGGGGATTACTGATTTCTTTCTTTGGTAATTCTTTATTTTTTTCTCTGTCTGTTTCTGTTTTTTTTTTTATTACTGATTGCTTTCTTTATTATTTTCTCTGTACCTGTTTTTTATCATTACTTATTTCTTTCTTTGTTAATTCTGTTGTGTGTGTGTGTGTGTTATTTTTTTATTACTGATTCCTTTCTGTGTCTGTTTTTATTCTTTTATTACTGATTTCTTTCCTTATTAATTATTCTCTCTTTGTGTCTGTTTCTTTATCATCTGTGTTTCTTTTTTTGTCTTTGAATTCGAGGCTTAATCTCTGTTGTTCTTTTTTCTCCTTAAATATTGACAAACACATCTAAACACACTGTGAGATTGAGGGAGAAAGAGAAAAGGCGAAAGAGATAAAGTGATAGATAGAGATAGACAGATTGATAGAGAGAGAGAGAGAAAGAGAGAGGGGGAAGAGGGAGAGGGAAAGGGAGAGACAGGGTGCGAGGGGGGGAGGGAGAGAGAAGGGAGGGAGGGAAAGAGACAGAGATAGAGATATAAACATAGAGAGTGATGGAAATAGAAACAGGGAGTTAAAGAGAGAGAAAAAAACAGGGAAACGGGGATAAACAGACGGAGAGGGAGGGAGGGAGGGAGGGAGAGAGGGAAAGAGGGAGGGAGAGAGGGAAAGAGGGAGGGAGAGGGAAAGAGGGAGGGAGAGGGAAAGAGGGAGGGAGAGAAAGAGAGGGAAAGAGGGAGAGAGAGGGAGAGAGAGAGAGAGAGGGAGAGAGAGAGAGAGAGGGAGGGAGAGAGAGAGAGAGAGAGAGAGAGAGAGAGAGAGAGAGAGAGAGAGAGAGAGAGAGAGAGAGAGAGAGAGAGAGAGAGAGAGAAATGGAGACAGAACCAGAGGGAGGGAAGGCCTTCAGGCAACCACAATGCTAATCTTCCCGACCGACTTTGACTTATGGCTTCGTAAGTCTTTTTTGTATCTTGTGTCTACCGGGATCGCTCCGAGTGCCCCGCATGCGGTCTCGGTTCCCTTTTGTGAACCCCCAGGGCGGCGCTGCTAAGGGTACGAGGGGGGGGGAGGGGGGGGAGATGGGGAGCGGGGGAAGAAAGGAGAGATTTTTCCGGTCCAGGTTCTTACAGCTGATCCCCAGCGTCGCCTGAGGAAGCTTTCTGTCTCGCTCCTTTTCTTCGATTCCGCAGAGGAACGTTGCCTCTGAAGGAAAGCCTAATGCAAGCGCAGGGAAGAGCAGCGAAACGACGGACAGAGGCGAGTTTACTATCAACAACGATAGGAAAATGAAACTTATCAATAATGAACGCAACTAAAAGAAGGAAGTGATAAATAGCCTTACCAAACAAGATGCGATTAGCCCACCCTGCCTACAATGCTGCCATGACTCCCGCTGGTGGCTGACCTGTCACAAGTAATAGCGTCCCGTCAGTTTATCGTCAGCGTGTCATCAGCGCAACGACATTGGACAAGAGCCACGTCGCGAGGCATGTCCCGGCCGCGTTCAATTCCCAGCGACAGAAGGGATGATGTTCGCCCGCGACAGACGACGACCCCCGCGAACCCGAAGGCAACGTCCAATGCGAGCCAAAGCGTCTCAATTTCTCGGCCCGAAGGTAAAAGGCCCAAACCCTCCCGAGTTCAAATACTTTTTCCTTAACACGTGGAACAAACTGTGGCCTAAGATTCGAAACCCGGAGGTCAACATACAATTGCGTGTTGCTGGCGGGAAAGGCACAGGCGTTCGAATCGGAATAGGTTAAGCAGGCCACCAACCTTCAATAGAAGCTGAAGGCCAAGGGGGTCGAAGAGCAGCTCCGATTGGCTGGGCTAGCGTAGTGGGCGTGGCACCTTGGCACGCTCCTCCAATCATGGCTCCTACTACACTGACGTAGCCTGAAACAGAAAATGGGAATTAGGGACGGGAATTACTTTCGGGCCATTATGAAAAAGGGTCCAAGTGTTCGTTTCGCTTGATCATCTATCGTGGTATGTCAAAGTTAGATTAAAATGGAGTAAAGTTAAATACAGCATCATTATGGTTGGGTCGAGGAGTAAAAATAAACCCGAGTGACGTATGTGGAACGCCCTTAGTAGCTCCTGAAAGTGCAATTATGGTACATTTGCATTCGATAAGCACAGAACGACCACAACCGGTTTTCCGATAGCAGCCGAGATAACAGATAAGAAGCCCCCGAGAGATAATCTATAAAACCCATCTACGATTATGTCTTCAGCACAATATTTTCTCTGCCACGAAAACATACTTTGCGCAGGAACTAATGAGGTCTAAAGCAAACAGAAGTGAACAGGGGAACGGGAGAGACCAAACAAGCCACTTCTTTAAACAATCATCTGCTACAGCCAAGTTGTTCCCTATGGATCACCGTCTATAAGGCTCACTGGTGTGTAAATGGCCCCGGGCGTGCGCAAGTGTACCAGAAATTTATATATGAAACAACAGTAGTTAATCATCTAAACATACATGTCTAATTCTTCATACAGAAACATTAAGCGAACACATGTTAAACCTTACTCGTAAAAGAAATATATCATGTACAGCATATAAAACGTGTGTGTGTGTGTGTGTGTATGTGTGTGTTTTAAAATTCTATGCACACATGAAAATCCAGAGGCCTTCCCCGCCCCGCCGCCGCAGCAGAGCCAGAGCCAGCGTGTCCTCAAAGGCTGAAAAGACAATTCCCGACGCAGGCGGGGACTGGCGCGGACTGTCGTCTCCTGGTCTTCCACGCTCCTTCCTTCTGTCGAGTCACGGTGATGCTCTCAACGCCACATGCTCCAGGTAGGATGATCCCGAATGCAGGGACGTCCGCCCGGGCGACGGCGGCCTCTGATGTTTCCTCTCGTCAGGCCCGAACATCCTTCTCGATATCCCTTATCGCTTCAACACGTAGACGCTATCGAAGCCCGGACTGCGATCTCATGTTTTATCGCTTCTTGGACAGGCCCGGCGCTTCGGCTCTCCTGTTCTCCCGTCACTCCATGAGTCATAACCCGTTCTTAGTGACGCATCAGTCACAGTCAGGTGACGGCCGACGTTGGGTAACATCCCTGTAAACATTTTGGAATCAAACGGCCAACTGCAGGAAGTATTCGCATTAGCATTGTTGCTATGGCGCCGG
>NC_091582.1:26335073-26337573 GCF_042767895.1 Penaeus vannamei | reverse complement strand
ACTCTGCCTGACGTCTTTTACTGCCGCAGTTGGCAGAAGTTGTTATGCCTCTGCTGAGAGTACTCGCGGACTGTTTGGCAGAATCTTATGCCATTTTGCGCAGGTACGCTATTGACATGGACAGAAGCTCGTATCAAGAAGCCGGAAGTGACACCAGCGCACGACTGCCGCGGTTAACGAAACAAAAATACGAGCGAAACGACAAAAGCAAAACCACTCACGACCACAACCAACCACATCTCCCTCGCCCTCCACGTCACGTTGTCCGGTGCCCCCTTCGTCCTTCACCCCCTAAGCAGGCACAAACCCCTTGAGGACTCTGTGAATACCTTCATGTTTCAAGGTTAGGCAAACATCCAAACACTCCCCTTCTACACTTTAGCGTCCCATCAGTGGCACAGCGCGCCGGGCAACCACCTCCAGCATTGGCTCAAACACGCACTATAAAATGGCGACCAAGTGCCTTTGAAAGCGATGGTAAAATGAGCGTAATTCCCGTTGCATTAGGACAAGACCGAGGGAGGGAAGCAGGGAGGGAGAGAGAAAGAGGCAGGGAGGGGAAGGGAGGATGTAGCAGAAAGTGGGAGATCGGGAGGGCGGGTCGGGCCCCGCTGCAACCCCTGCACGTGATTAACGAGTGCATTTCGCAGTCATACGTGGCACTGTGAATTTATTACGAGGTTTCCTATTCAATTCAAAACTCGGTTGGAGCAGCCCACCCCCTCTCGCTCTGCCTCTCTATGTATCTTTCGCTCTCAAAGAACGCTCGATTGGATGACTGTTTACCAAAGGACGGTCGGGCTAATGATAGAATAAGGGAAGTTACATGAGAGACAGAGAGAAAGAGAGAGAGAGAGAGAGAGAGAGAGAGAGAGAGAGAGAGAGAGAGAGAGAGAGAGAGAGAGAGAGAGAGAGCAAAATTCACATGTTCATATGATCCATAATAATTGCGTGCTGTCCCCACACATCCCAAACACGTGGGGCAGCTACTCCCTCTTCCTCCCCCAAGTCCCAACATCCACCCTGCTTTTATCAGTAACAGAGGATGGCCGCAGGGGCCAACAGGATACGGCTGTCGTCCAGCATCGTGGTGACACATGAGAAAATGTTGACGGAATATTTTTGTTCTTGAAAGGAAAGGAAAAATATGTCTCAAGTACGTAGGTACATGTGTAATTTGGTACATTCTCTCAAGAAATTTCTCTCTCTCTCTCTCTCTCTCTCTCTCTCTCTCTCTCCCTCTCTCTCTCTCTCTCTCTCTCTCTCTCTCTCTCTCTCTCTCTCATTTACCACCTGTCTATGTCAAGGGACCTGATAGGCTGACGCGTTTTGCCATATTAAACAACATTAAAATTTCATTCCTCAGATTATAAAAGTCTAGACTTCGAGTTCCAATACATAACCGCTGTCCTTTTCTAAATCAATTTAGAAGAGAAAAATACTTTTAACCCATGGTCAAAGTGATATTCAAAATGAATTAGTTAAACGGAGGTCGGCAACAGCCGTCTTTGTCCATTTTACATGAGTACGAAATCCAGACGAGCCACATGGATACCGCAAAAAGTTCACATTCCCGATAAATACAAACACCCAACAACTTTCTCCCTCATCGCCTCCGCAACGGAAACCAAACTCAACATTGCTCTAAAGCCCAACAACACCGGAGACAAAAGTAAAACCTGCGCCCGCCATTTCCCCGAAACCGAAGCCGGCGCCGAACCACCGGTCACGGACGCCTCCTTCGTCTGCAGTTCGTTCGATTCCAAGCGTTTCTGTTGTCATGGTGGCGAGCAGAGTGGCAAAGGGAAACGCCAATTTTTTCCCTTCGTAGCCACGATTTGTGAAGCCGAGGTGTCCAAAGAGTGTTGCTTATGTAATCGTGGAAGGTTTCTGAAAGTGAGGAATGTGGAAAATTGAGGATGGAAAGAGAGCTTTGTGAGGATAATGGTAAATTCTAGATGATGTTGATAGAAACGGCCTGCCAGTGTCATGCTATCGGCCCGAGTTGCCAGTTTTAATTTAAATATATCACCCTCACATTACGAGTGGCTTAAAGCAAACGGTAGCTCCCAGGTCATGAAACATCTACGTAGATCCTAACAGAGCCAAAAGTGGGTGTGTGAAAATGGCACCAGGCAGATTTAAATGAGAGAAAATAAAGAAGAGTAGGGCGGTGTGCAGCAACTGCCTAAAGTAGATGGCGCCCCTACTCGTGTCCACTGCTGCCAGATGTACGAATATCCCTCGGCCGCGACGTGCCAGATGTACGGAGATCCCCGTCCGCCGTGATATTCTAATTGTGTTCGGAATTATCGTCTGTTAGATCGATCATTTTCTGCCTGTTCTTGCAGTCAAACGACGGCTGATGGGAATAATTATTGGCAGAGGACGATATTCCCCCAGATAATTTATGTTTATGATTGGGATTTTTTTTTTCGCCGAACGTTTAAACAAAACGGATGTGTAATGTTCGCATAATATACTTTCGAATACGTCGAGA
>NC_091582.1:26295073-26297573 GCF_042767895.1 Penaeus vannamei | reverse complement strand
CAAATCAGTGAATAAATTTGGATTCAAGGAATAGTGTCACTTATGGTTATGCTAACCGGTACAAAATCTCAAACGCAAGTTATTCAAAATTTGTTAATAACTTGTGTCTGTTAGCAGGCAACAATATTCACATCTACATTGCATGATAAGTTACAATATCTGGCAGACATTTATCTAATATCCGCGGTTAATCTTCACCGTAAATCGAGCAACGTCAAGATGTAAAGTTTCTCCGGTTCGGTTCACAGATTCTTATTATTCGCTTCTCTTTTGTTTTAGGTTTTGGCGGGAACACACCTTTCGGATTCGAAATGTTTTTCGTTTATGTCGGATTTTGGAGGGAATAGATGATCAGATCTGTGCGTTATCCTTGCTTTTATTTCTAATATATATTGCAGGATGTCTCAATATCCAGAAACAGTGTTCTGTATTCAGATATATGTTGCAAAATGTTAAGCAAAATATTTTAGCGATCAGTCATAATTTACTAAGATATACACTCCCAAGATGATCATAATATTTGTCCGTGACATGTATCTATTGATATATAATCATACATATAAGACTTATACTAATTATATGTCTGAGTTATGGTCACCACAAAAGGGGATGACATTTTAGAGTTAAAAGTCCAAATGAAAAACTAATAAATAACATCATTTACAATTGCGCGGCGCCACGGCCTTTCACCAAATCCCATGAAAGATAGCAGTCACATTCCCGAAAATAAAATAACTGCAAAAGACACAAACAGCGAAGCGGGAGAGAGCGCTGGATCAAAAACCATCTCGGCGTGAGGCCCCGGCTGCACATACGCCTCGGGCAATCTCACGACACTGGCGTTAATGATCTTCACTGTCTGTATGTTTGTTTACTTTCGGCGAGAGAGAAAGAGAGAGAGAGAGAGAGAGAGAGAGAGAGAGGAGAGAGAGAGAGAGAGAAGAGAGAGAGAGAGAGAGAGGAGAGAGAGAGAGAGAGAGAAAGAGACAAAGAGAGAGAGAGAATTAAAAATTATATATATATATTTTGCTGGCTGGCGAAAAAAGAAAAGTAAAAAGGTTTTTATGTTGCTTTATTTGTGGCAATAAAATTCTCTTAACACATCCATGATATCTATCTACATACACACACAAACACACCCAAGCAAACCTATACCCGGGCGCCTACACATATGAATCGAAAGACACAGACGTATGTATAATATCCATTCTTTTTCCCTTCATTTCGACGTCCTCAAGCTGCAAAGGCGTATCGTCTAGGATCTTGAATTCAGCCTGCTAGACGGGTGACTTTTTTCGCGGTGCGAGCGAGTTAAATGATCAAGCCTGGTTTGTTAGGCGGCTTAAGTTAATTATGGTTTGTATGTGTCGGGGTCAGTTGTGTCAGGTAAGGGAGTGGAAACTTGGTTAGCCGGGTGTCTTGGAGCAGCGGAGGGTACGCTGCTTTGCAAAATGACAAATACGTTACCATCTAACGGATATGTTTTATCACGCAAGTGTCTGTTTTGTTAGTCAAACATTGCCATTAGTCCGCCCCATTTACTTGCCTCGCGCCACGACGGCTCGGGTGGGCGGCTAGATAAATCCCAGGTTTCTCTCTCCTCCTTTTCCCGTTTCTTTTAGCACCCGGAGCATCATGAATAAGCGGTCAGTCTGTTTTAATTACTGCAGCTATATGCAACTGGCGTTCCGATGGCCGCAGTAACGCCCCGGTGGTCAGGCGCCGAGCGTTGGTGAGCGTTGCTAAAATTTTACACCCACACATACACACGCGCATACATGCATAAACACCCATGGACGCTTCAGATTTATGGAGCAACGCTGGAGAAAAAAGGTCATTATAACTCTAAAACGCGCAATACAAATTCAAGAGAGCAACATGAGAAAATAAGACCTGATGAATAAGACATTAAGAGGAGATGATCGCATTTTTCATCAGTGGAAGTGTCGAAAAAATACACCATTCCGTGCTGCTAATACATTGCATGTGTAAAGATAATGCATCATATTAGGTTAGTCGATCCATTACATTACCAAGGTTCATGCAGTGTGTTTGTGGGGCCAGCTCTTTTTTCGTGCGGAGTCCATACATTATGAGAATGCAACTAATACAATGGCCAAGTTTGTTGATTTGTGCCGCGTATAATAATTTCTCCGGGTAGTATATTTCGATTTAATTATCAGAGGCTTTCATAGATTGCAATGACAGGGCAATATATCGTTATCATCGCACATCTGTCTATAATAACCACAATCCCGGTTATTTCCACCGTGAGTGAATGTGTTTTATCGAGAGAGTACACCGCGGCCACTCTAAACGGTGGCCACAGTGCGTCGTGGGCATCGTCCGAATATATCAAACCCGTTTCTGGTTTTGCAGAAGGTGGAGATGAGAATCAACCATTCCGCAGAACAGGATTCGCAACTGACTGAATTTTCGACATTACACCTTCATCAGAATCCTTCCCGATTCCTACCGTCTCCGAAACGCCTTTTCGCCC
>NC_091582.1:26287573-26290073 GCF_042767895.1 Penaeus vannamei | reverse complement strand
GCCGCATCCCTGGCACAATTTCGGTATATTTAGGTCATTTGTGCCTTTCGTCTCAAGAGAGAATTCTCTGGGAGGTTAGAATAATTTGTAGAAATTTATAAATAATAGGAAAAATAATGGTCGAGAGTTCTGATGCGGTTGCTTGGTTCCGCTTGTTTACAGTGCCAGAGGCGCTTATTCGCACTCTCGCTTCATTGGACTTACTTTACACTAAACCGAATGCGTGTTTTTAAATGTTCATCCTCTGGGGCTGATTTTGATCACGCAGCTGCACTGTACACAAAGAGCTTTATTTCAGTTACTCTGCTTATAGCATAAACAGGATTTAACGAATATGCTACATTCATCATTTTTTGTGGTAGTATTGGTGGCATGGCAATACTATTTCCACCAATACCCTTTTCCCGTTATTATTCCACAATCTTTAGTGTATTTTTTTTGCAACGCCACATCTCACACATCCAGGTGATGCTGATTAAAGTAAATTTATCTTAGTGGCGTCTTGTATCACTGATATGTTCTGTTTTGTTTTTTCTTTCCCGTTCGGTTCCCTTTGCTCGAACCGGTTCACTGATTCGCGTTTCCCCGAAAGGCCGGACTCTTTCTCATGCATGCGCTTCTTGTTTCCGGAGTGGGCGGTTCCTGTTTCCTTAAACGACGGTTCTGGTTTCTTCAATGGACGGTTCTGGTATCTTGAACAGAAATTTTGATTTCGGTAATGGATGGTTTTGATTTCTTTTATGGGCGGTTTTGTTTCACGTTGTATTTGATTTTATTCATATCTTTTTACTAGGCTGTTCTGATTTTTATTCGTGTATTTTTATTTTATTCTTATCTTTCTTACTAGGCTGTTCTGATTTCATGAATAGATCTCTCATTATCTCGTGCATCCAAGTCTAGTTCTCTGAGCAAGCGCTTCTAGTTCCTTAAGTAAGCAGTTCTGGTGTTTTAAATGGCCGGTTGTTTTCCATGAATGCAGGCCTTTCTTTCACGGGTGGTTGATTCCTTGGCTAGGTGCTTCTCTGTCTAAAGAATAGGTTTCTCTTTCCCTGAAGAAGTGGTACTCTTATCTGCTTGCAATAATAGCTGAACCCCACTCGCCCGCAGGTAGGCCTATCAAATAGGGAAAAATGTAAAATAATGCATGTACTCTACAGTATTACCGATTCAGACACAACGTAAATAGATATAAATCTATCTCACACTTATTAGACTTCCGTGTGACAAAATGTTCAGTCTGTGCTGCAGCTGGCCAAGCAGTGGTCATGGGCATAGGTGAGCGTGGATAATACTTTTCCGAATCATCGAAACTGCAGGACCAATAAATACCGGACTACTGAGATTCAACGTACACCATTTCATTGTATTTTCTGCACATATTAGTACGATATTGGTGCTTAAAGTAAACGCCACTTGATCGATTTTGAACCAATACGATATTGTGTTTCTTACGAACTCATTCATTATGATAAGTTTACTTTTTTCCTGAACATTTACCAAGCCCTACTGCTGACGGAATGAAGGCAAACACAAACATCAACGTTATACCATAATACATAATACATACCTCACATAATAATACATACACAATACATAATATAATCCTTCATAATACCTACCAGCTTCCCTAAAACCGACCTAATTTAACACAGTACTATTAGACAAGCTCGGCCTCCATGCTACTTAAATACTTCAGCGAAATTATTCTCCCAAGATTTGCGGTTACCGAAGGCATCCCGTAATGTGCGGGGTTTTCCTATAAATCTGCGGTTCATTTATTTGCCGGTTCGGAATACTTCCATGATGATAATGGCTACTAATAACTTCGGCGAAATATAATTATATCAGTACCTTCCTTTCTAAAAATCTAGTACATCCGCACGGGCTCGATAACTTGTATTTTAACCTCGTCATTAACAAAGATTTATTGCTACTTTTTTATCATCAGACACATTTTTTCCCGGATCGTTTTTTTCAAATTTTCATCACATTTGCATTTTTAGACTGTCGTGCCCAAGAGCGTTATGTTATCGACTTTATCATCCCTTTTAACTATATTTTCGGAAAGATATATTTTCGAATTTCCTCATTGGTAACAGAAAAATGAAATGGTTATATATATACATATATATATATATATACATATATATATATACATATATATACATATACATATATATATATATATAAATATATATATATATACATATATACATACACACACACACACACACACACACACACACACACACACACATATATATATATATATATATATATATATATATATATATATATATATATATATATATATATATATATATATGTATGTATGCATATATATGTGGATATATATGTATGTATGTATATATATATGTGGATATATATGTATATAAATATATACGTGTGTATACACATATAAGTATATACATATATACATATGTATTTATCTATCTACGTATCTATCTATCTATCTATCTATCTATATATATACACACAT
>NC_091582.1:26257573-26260073 GCF_042767895.1 Penaeus vannamei | reverse complement strand
AAATTTTCAGATATTCTTACCTTTCTGTCAGTAGATCTACTTAGTAGCAATAAAAGTAATAATTATGATAATGATAAAGATAACAACAATAATAATAATAAAGATAATAATAATAACAATAATAATAATAATAATAATAATAAATAATGATGATGATGATAATAATAATAATAATAATAATAATAATAATAATAATAAAGATAATAATAACAATAAAAATCAATGAATAAATAAATTGACACAGAGCTATCCAACGAGTCACGTATACCCATTAAAATAGACAATAATCATCCCGCATGAATGCTACTTTCACGTCCTCGCTGCCAACATCCTTTCGCCGCCGGTGTCTGACGGAGCACGCGGTGACGTCACCACATATGCGGTAATGGAGGAAGGAAATAGAATGTTACGAAGCAACTGCATGTTGTGTTAGTCATTTTGTCTTATGCTGGTTGCTCGGGCGTGGCCTGTGTGGTGCATTCCTCGGGTAGCATGGGCGAGGTTTTGGGATTATGCGAGGGATAATGAGGATGGCGGTGGTGGTGGTGATTGTGGTGACGTCGATGGTGATGGCTATGATGGTGAGAATGATGTTGATAGTGATGATTATGATGATGATGGTAGTGGTGGTGGTGGTGATGGTAATGGTGATGATAAAGGAGGAGGAGGAGGAGGAAAAGGAGGAAGAGGAGGAGGAGGAGTTGTACGAGGAGGAGGGGGAAGAGGAAGAGGAGGAGGAGGAGGAAGGGAGGAAGAAGAGGAGGGGGGAGAAGGAGGAAGAAGAGGAAGAGGAGGAGGAGGAGGAGGAGGAGGAGGAGGAGGAGGAGAAGGAGGAGGAGGAGAAGGAGAAGGAGAGGAGAAGGAGAAGGAGAAAGGAGAAGGAGAAGGAGAAGAAGGAGAAGGAGAGGAGGAGGAGGAGGAAGGAGAAGGAGAAGAAGAAGAAGAAGAAGAAGAAGAAGAAGAAGAAGAAGAAGAAGAAGAAGAAGAAGAAGAAGGAGGAGGATGGGAGGAGGTGGATGATGATGATGATGGAGAAGAGGAGTTGGCGGAGGAGTTGGAAGAGTTGGAGGAGGAGGAGGAAGTAGAAGAATAGAAAAAGAATAAAGATGAGGATGATAACGATGCAGACGATGGTGATGGCGAAGATGCCGATGATGCAAAACTGATGGTGGTTGTGATGCCTCTTGCATGCTGTTTACAATACACTCAACCATGAGGACTGATGTAAGCAAGAGACCGCATGAATCACATCACATTTAATGATTACAAAAAGACCAGAAAACACGGTGTAAGAATGTGTGTTTCTATTGGGGTGTGTGTATGTGTATATGTGTGTGTGTATTACAGAGAGAGAGAGAGAGAAGAGAGGAGAGAGGAGAGAGGAGAGAGAGAGAGAGAGAGAGAGGAGAGAGAGAGAGAGAGAGAGAGAGAGAGAGAGAGAGAGAGAGAGAGAGAGTGAAATACAGCCACAGCCACACACACACACACACAAACACACACACACACACACACAGAAAAGTATATACGTCAAACCCACAATGAAGCGTTTTAGCGACCAGCTCCGAATAGCGGTGGGCGGCTAATGATTATCATTATAATCATTTCTTTTTGTGATGGCGGTAAAAGATTTCGTTTTTGAAGCGAATGATCGTAATTGTTAACGGCGGTCGTTGATGTTATGAGGCCATTGTGACTAGCTTCAATTATTTCCTAACTTGAAAAAAAAAATAATATCAATAAATAAATAACAATATACACAAACGGTGGGACGATGCCTGAATGCTAAAACCGCCTCTACTATATAATGAAAACATTGCAATATTCCAGACCGACACTTCCATTGCCATCCAAATTGCCAGTCAAAATTCGTTTCTGAAATGAGAGACATAACAAGGTAATTTTCTATAGATAGTTTGCCTGCGAGCGTGGATGTAGGCCTACGCGAATTCTTGTGTATGCTATAATGATAATAATGATAATAATTGTAATGATGATGATGGCGATGATAATGATAATAATGATAATAATAATAATAATAATGATGATGATTGATGATAATAATAATAATAATGATAACAAAAATATAAAATGAAAAATATATGAATATATAAGCGAGCGGAAACGTGTGTAAATCCAATCTTTTTGTACTTTCAGAGACTAAATATTCCTTCCCCTAAGATTCTTCCTTATTCATAGAAAAAAAAACATATTCCCCTCTTCCTGAAGTTCATTCTTTATAAAAAAAAAATCCTAAATACAATATTTTTTCCCTTATTATTTTCCCCATTCCTCATTAAAAAAAACAATTTCCTTTTCCCTAAAATTCTTCGATACAATTCTTTCCTAAAAATTCCCTCTTCCTCCCCTTAAACCTCTCCTCTTCCTAAATTCCTCCTTCTCTGCTTAGACTCTTCCCCGCTTGCTTTCTCCCAAGCGTGCAAGCAAAGTCTGCTTTCGTGGGAGCGCATCCTGAAACTCACACGCCCGAACGCCACGAACG
>NC_091582.1:26245073-26247573 GCF_042767895.1 Penaeus vannamei | reverse complement strand
TTTGCGTTGGAGTTTCTCACAATGAGGAACGGAGGGAAGGGGGTGGGAAACGGGGGAGGGGGAAGTGGGGGATGCTGGGATAGGGGGAGTGTAAAGGTGGGAGGGGAAATGGCGGGTGGAAGGGGAGGAGGGAGGAAGGGAGGGAGAGAAGGAGGGAGGGAAAGAGAGAGACAGAGAGTGGGAGGGAGGGAAACAGGGAAGGAGGGAAGAAAGGAGGGAGGGAGGGGAGGAGGGAGGAGGTAGCGAGATAAAGGGAGGTAGCGAGATAAGAGGGAGGAAGGGAAGAAGATAAGGAAGGAAGCAAAGCAAGAGAAAGAGAGAGAGAGAGAGAGAGAGAGAGAGAGAGAGAGAGAGAGAGAGAGAGAGAGAGAGAGAGAGAGAGAGAGAGAGAGAGAAGAGGGAGGGAGGGAGGAGGGAGGGAGAGGGAGAGAATTAGTATAAGGTAATAGTATATATATATATATATATATATATATATATATATATATATATATATATATATATATATATATATATAGAGAGAGAGAGAGAGAGAGAGAGAGAGAGAGAGAGAGAGAGGGAGGGAGGGAGAGAGAGAGAGAATTAGTATAAGGTAATAGTCGTATAACCCTCATATAGTACTAAAAATGTGTAAAATCAGCAGAAGAAAAGGGAAAGAAAGAAAGGAAGAGAGAGATAAAAAAGAACAATAACATTTATCATTCAGTAATCATATGCAAATTTCTATCACTATTTCCAAATCACGTTTCTATCACTATTACCATCTTTATCAAAATCCTCTTTGTAAAGATGCATTGTCCTCTTTTCGCAGTTCAATTTTTTTCTGTGAATATATACACCCTCATACTTTCTTTGCAACATATCAACATATGCAATATTTAATGGCTTACCCGCATTGACTCCGAGTGTGCAACATGGGGGTAAATATCTTGCAATTGTCAGACTTCTACGTGCTTGATAAATGCTCATAATGATCTCTTTTGGCGCATTTTTGGATTCCACGACAAAAAAGGAATAAAATAAAAAACGAAACTAAAAACAAAACAAAAACATGAGAACAGCAACGACTTTAAGAACAGTAATAGTAACGATAATTATAAATGCTGTAGTAGTAATAACTGATAATGATGATGATATGATAATAACGATAGTGACATTGATAAGGATAATCATAATAATAACAATGGCAATGGTAGCAACAGCAATCATTACAATAAACAGTATGACTAAGCAACATTGATAACGTTCATGAAAACATAAGGATCATAATGCAAACAATAACAATATGTCAACAAATAAAAAAAATAACACAACACAAAACAAGAACCGACACAAACAAATAAACAATAAAAGTAAATACCACCATAACCCCCCCTCCCCCCTCCCTCTTACCATCCCCCACCCCCCTCCCCCAAGAAAAAGAAAAAGAAGAATAAAAAAGTCACAAAACTTCTGTCACACCGAAGTTCCCCTCAACTTCGCTTAGAGCTTCCTTAACTTCCTCATATAAAGCAGTTTCGATACTTGCTTTCTTCAGCCGAGGACGCCCGCTCGGATAAGGCCTTCCTATTATTAAAGAGTACGGCATTAAGAAGGAGGGGAGGAAGGGGAGGGTGTGAGGAGGAGAGGGGATAGGAGAGGAGGAGGAGGAGGCGAGAGGAGGAGAAGGGATGGGAGAGGAGGATTAGTGGGAGGGGAGAGGAGGAGGGGGGAAGGGATAGGAGGTGTAGGAAAGGGGAAGGGGAGAGGAGGAGGGGGAAGGGATAGGAGGTGTAGGGAAAGGGGAGGGGAGGAAAAGATGAGAAGAAAGAGAGGAGACGAGAGAGGGAGAGAGAGAGGGATGGAGAGACGTAGAGAGAGAGAGAGAGAGAGAAAGAGAGAAGAGAGAGAGAGAGAGAGAGAGAGAGAGAGAGAGAGAGAGAGAGAGAGAGAGAGAGAGAGAGAGAGAGAGAGAGAGAGAGAGAGAGAAAGAGAGAGAGAGAGATAAATAGAAATAGAAACAAAGATAGAGAGAGAGAGAATTGCAGATAAAAAAAGAAAAAAGAAAGAAAAAAACAATGAAAGAGAATGAGATAAAGCAGACAGAGAGAGAAAATTACAACCTCCGCTCATGGCAAAAAAATAATCAGAATTCAAATCTGATTTTGAATTTGAAACATACCCAGCCTGATTACCAAGGCCAGTACAGAAGGCTCAACTCTGAATAATGTATACTGTTTAACTTTTAAATGTAATGGTTTGGGCTGGAGAGGAAGGGGGAGGGGGGGAGGGGGCGCCACTCTACCCCCCCCTCCCCCCTTCGTGACCCGTCCTCACACGTAAGTACCTCCGAGCGCCGATTCGGGAAAAAGGCGATAGCGGCGACGCCAGGAAATTCCGATCTTTTATGAGGGGGGATGGGGGATGGGGGGGGGGGAGCGAGGCGGGGGCGAAAATAACTTATTTCAGATGAGTGAAAGTGTATTGTAGATGTCAGTCCTCTTAAACTGGATAGCTGTGA
>NC_091582.1:26237573-26240073 GCF_042767895.1 Penaeus vannamei | reverse complement strand
CACTCCTCCTTTCTCTCTCTCCCTTTCATTCCTCGTTCTTTATTGCACTTTTGTCAATTCTCGTCGTTGGTAGTGCAGATTGGCGGCACAGCGAGGGGGAGACAGAACACACACACGCGCGCGCGGACAAGCAAACGCAAGCACAAATATCTACAAGCACCTCAGTTTCCACCATCAGCTCATGCTTTCCCTCAGTTCGCAGCGTTCCCCTCGCATCAAGCACGGCCTTCCCCTCGCCGACGCTCTCCTCATTCTACCACATTTCACAGACAATCACCTCCGCTTTTTTCGTCTTCTCCGGGCCATTTGTCTTCCCACTGAGTTGCATAATGATGTTCAGTTGTGGCGTCTTCCCGCTCCCGGCGACGCCACGGGGTCATGCATGCGCGTATACCTCCTGTGTGTTAATCAGGCTATCTATCGGTTGTGCGTACATTCATACACACACACAGACACACACACACACACACACACACACACACACACACACACACACACACGCACACACACACTCTCTCACTCACACATACACACACACACATACACACACATACACACCTTCACTCCCACACACACACATAAACATATTCACTCACTCACTCTCGTTCACTTTATACATAAATAAATAAATATATATATATACATATATATATATATATATATATATATATATATATATATATATATATATATATATATATATATATATATATATATATATATATTCACACACATGCACATATAAGCATTGTCATCACATTAATATTTCATTAATTCATTCCTTTTAAGCCGGACAGCCTCTTTTGTAAATGCATCGCATTTTCCTGCAAATGATTTTTTTAACCGATGAAGCATGCTTGAAGCCTGAGTAATGAATACACTCTAACGACCTTTAAACACGGTAGAACAAGCGACCAAAACTGCGTCCGCGCTGTATTTCATCTGTTAAAAATCAATGGTTATTGTCTCCGCTTTTTAACACACGAGCAAGATAACAAACGGCCTGACACGGTGCAATATCATTTTATAACGCCTGACTGGACAACTATATTGTAAAAACAGGAGAATGAGGGTTATAATGATGATGAGGCCGATGATGATGATGTTGATGGTTTAGTGCATGGTGGCGATGGTGAAGGCTATTGATGTTGGCGATTTAGGACAAAACACACTAATAGTACAACGCTAGAACAATAACACCAGCAAGAATAATACTGATCATAAGAATAAGATCCAGCAATTCAAACAACAAAATCATTTAAAAGATAACTTTAAACTTATCAATAACAACAGTAATCAAATCACAAGAAATAACAATATAAGCATAATAACAAAAATCAAATAACAAAGTTATTTATTTTTTTATACTTATCAATGATAACATTAATAAAATCACCAGCAATAACAAAATAAGAATAACAAAAATTCAAATAACAAAATCATTTAAAAATAACTTTATACTTATCAATAATTACATGAGCAATAAAATCACCATCAATAAAAAAATGAGCAGAATAACCTCGATTCGCAGATCCCACAAAGGATAACAAACCAAATGTTCATTCCTAAGCCGCGGCAGAACACAAATAAATAACAAAATCGAAAGAACAAACCCTAGATATTCATCAACCGCCATGTAACTTATAGAGAACAAATAACAGCGTGGTTACAGCATAACTTACACGATCAAAGAGAATACAGGAGAGGTATGTGAACATTCCTGCGCTCAGCTCCTGTAGTCTCCGTTGCTTATGTATATGCTCGTGTCCTAATTCTGTTACGTATATTTTACTGCTTTTTGCTCTGGAAGAATCTTGTGTTTGCGTTTTGTTATTTGCTTTTTGCAGTTGTGAATGTGTGTGTGTGTGTGTGTGTGTGTGTGTGTGTGTGTGTGTGTGTGTGTGTGTGTGTGTGTGTGCGTGTGCGTGTGCGTGTGTGTGTGTGTGTGTGTGTGTGTGTGTGTGTGTGTGTGTGTGTGTGCGTGTGCGTGTGCGTGTGCGTGTGTGTGTGTGTGTGTGTGTGTGTGTGTGTGTGTGTGTGTGTCTGTGTCTGTGTGCCTGTGTATGTGTATGTTTGTATATGGTAGTATAAGTAAAAGTAAAAGTATGAGTATGAGTATAGTGAGTATAAGTAAAAGTAAAAGTATAAGTATGAGTGTGAGTGTGAGTATAAGCATGAGTATGAATGTGAGCGTTAATGTAAGAGTATGTATTCACACGCGCGCTATGCAAACCCATCTGCATTTATATGCATGTATTCCATTCCCATAAGTGTGTGAAAGGAATAAACACTGGCGCTACCCAGTTCCTCCTCATAAACACCACCATTAAAGTAAACTCCTCTCTTCGCTATACAAGTTCCCCGCCACAGGTTGATTGTCTGAGAATAAAGACCTACTGTATCCAAATTTAGCGTCATTATTCTACGTGTGACAGCCCGTGAAAAGGTGGGACGGGATCAAAACAATGGCACTGGCAATCTTCCTCTCTCTTGCTCTTTT
>NC_091582.1:26230073-26232573 GCF_042767895.1 Penaeus vannamei | reverse complement strand
CCGATCATGAACTGACTCCTACACTGCTTGTCTGTCTTTATCTGTCTGTCTACCCATCTGTCTGGTTGCCTGTGCGTCTACCTACTTACCTACCTGCCTGTTTGCCTGCTTACCTGCGTATCTACCTACCTATCTGCCTGCCTGCCTGCCGACCTACCTACCCGCTTGCCTGCGTGCCTACCTACCTGCCTGCCAACCTCCCTACCTGCCTGTCTGCGTGCCTACCTACCTGTTTTCCTCCACCCCCCCACCCCCCCTTTATCTCTCTCTCTCTCTCTCTCTCTCTCTCTCATTCACTCATCTTTGCATATTCCCGATTCCCTCGCCCTCGAACACCACAAAATCACGCCAACAATAACGAAGGCCGGGCAGCTCTCGCCCCGACGGCGAGTGATTTAAGTAAACACATCAAGAAGCGCGGCCGTAACTCAGCCTGAATAACGAATTAAATCACCAAAATACTTTAATAGATTCTGAAGAGTTACGCGATAAGATTGCTCTTTCGCTATCGACCGGAAGATTGGGGGGGGGGTGATGGCGGGGCGGGGGTAGAGGGGGGGGGGTCCAGCAGAGGCTAGCGGTGTTCCTCGAGTGCTGTGCTTTGCTGGGCTTGGTGGTTCATTCGAGGTCGGGCTCCGAGGCTCCGATACGTGTACGGGGTAAGGCACACACACACACGCGCGCACGCACACGCACATTAGACATACTACACACATTACATACTACACATACAGCTACACCATACTACACACACACACACATACACATATATATGTATATGTATATATTTATATATATGTATATGTATATATTTATTTATATATGTATATATATGTGTGTGTGCGTGTACGTGTGTGTGTGTGTGTGTGTGTGTGTGTGTGTGTGTGTGTGTGTGTGTGTGTGTGTGTGTGTGTGTGTGTGTGTGTGTGTGTGTGTGTGTGTGTGTGTGTGTGTGTGTGTCTGTGTGTGTGTGTTCGTGTGTGTGTGTGTAACTGTATCTATCTATCTATCTATCCATATATTCATCTGTCTAGCTATACTGACATGCATATATGCATATGCACATAGAAATACATGATAGAAGTCGCATGCATGCACACAATGTACACAAAAAGATGGCCGCCGCCGCCGCAGTCCTATAAGTCTATTACGACAAACATTTTACTCATCATGGCGCGCTCGCCGCTCAATTTTTGTCCTTCCCTGGAGAACGGCTATGAGCGAGGGCGCAATTTAATTACCAAATATATAACATTATAGGATTTACATTTCAGTGCGCTACGTTTTGGGCGGACTTGTATGCGCTTTTTCCGGGTTGCAGATTGGATCGTCCGGGCGAAATATGCTGTAGCCAGGGCGGTACAGCAGCGGTACAGCGGCGGTAGGACATAGCGCTGGCAGCAAGGCAGCGGTAAAGCTTTGTTATACGAGCGGTGCAGCAGGATTATAGCCTCAGCCTGGCAACGTTACTATGGCGGTGCTGCAGCGGAAAATAACACTACAACTGTGGCAAAACGTTATAATTGAGGCAAAACAGCGGCACCTCGACGTTACAGCAATGGGGTGGCTGGACTTCAGCCTCCCTCCAGCAACGTCACCGCGGCGGTACGGCAACATTACAATCACTGCGGTACAACAGCTTTCCAGCCCTGGTGCAAGCGGCCCACCACGGCGGCCGGCCCTCAGCTGCTGTTCAAAGACGCAACCCAAACCCGTGCTCATTCATCAAGCTGCATTTTCGCCACTAAGCTGCAAAAGTGTGTGACCGACGATTAGGAAGCTAACATTTACAGCGTTAATTACGGTCGATAACACTAACATAAACACCTACTGGCGATTGGTTAACGGGATCACGGCCAAATAGGATTAGCCAATTAGCGAACTCGGAGGGGAATTTCCCAATTTTAATCTGACGGATCGGAAGAAATAAGCATCCGAGGGCGACACGAGACTGTCCGATGATGATGTAAAAAGGGAAAGAAAATAGAGAAAGAAATAAGAAAAAGAAAGAAAGAAAATGAACCCCGAACAGCGTCCTGTCAGAGCCAGCCCGTTGCCGACGACCGCTGCTGCCCGCATGGCCTTTCAAAAATGATTTTCCTAAAAAAAAAGAAGAAGAAAAAGAGAAAATAAGAAAGAAAAAAAGGAAAAAAAGAAAAAAGATCTACATCATTGTCAGACCGGACGGAAAATCCACATTCGTACGTCTGTATGTTTGTCAGAAGCAAGACGGGGCCGCTGATCGTCTGGGAACACAGGCTGTCTGATGCGAATTGCTGTGCTGAAGTTCAGATTCATGTCATTACTGTCACGCCAATAAAGGTTACCTGAATGAACCAGTCAAGCATTCCTGTAACTCAAAATGAAACGTCCAGCGTGCTTGCAAGGAAAAATACCAAATATGATAAACGATAATCAGTGTAAACGAAGCTAAATTATGAACGCTAAAGGAACCAACCAACCAAACAAATCAAACAAACAAACAAAAGGAAACAAGGCT
>NC_091582.1:26222573-26225073 GCF_042767895.1 Penaeus vannamei | reverse complement strand
CCTGCGGATCTGCCATTTAGATCACCATCTACGTACACACATTTGTTCCATGGGCTTCAAAGGTTATGTATCTTGCATCTGTATCTATGTTCGGTGTTCTTATCTCCATTATCAGTACAAGTCATGAAGTATACAGACAGAATGTAGAGATACACAACTGAATAACGTTCCCAGTAAAACTTCGTCACAACTAACAGCAGCAAAAACACCTTATACCAAGGGAGAAGAGTTTCACCTCACACCTCATCAGAACAAACAACAACAACAACCAGGCAAATACAAAAGGAACAAAAACACTGTATACTGAGGGTGAACGGTTTAGACTCACACTTCTGATCTTCGTCAGAGCCGATAACAACATTCGTAACTCAAAAGCAGCAACATACACCAAGAGGGACCAGTTTCAACATTCGGAACGCTTCATCAAAGCCAACAACAACAATAACAAAAACAACAAAATCATACCCACAAAAACACGCAATCACACACACACACACACACAAACACACGCATCCCTCCTTTCCTCCTCCCCCCTCTCCCCCTCCCCCGTCTCCCAACTCTCCAAGCACTTCCTGCACAGGAGCTAACGCACGCCTGCGCCCAGTCCCTCCGAAGGCGTCTCCCACACACCTGCATTCTCTCCGACGTTTCGCGAGATCTTGAGATTAGGACCAAGCTTTCAAGACTAGGCCCTAATGGGTTACTCCGCTTGGGAAATGATGGATAGGAAAGCGCCACGAAAGGGAGGAGAAGGAGGAGGAGGAGGAGGAGGAGGAGGGGACAGGAATAAAGGTGGAGAAAGAGGTGGGAAAGAAGAGGAAGGTGGTGATGAATGGATGGATGGATTGAGGGAGGGAGGGAGATGGCGGTAGTGATGATAATTGAGCATGAGGAAAAGGAAGAGGAGAAAGAGCAAGGGAGGTCGCAGAAAAGGAAGAGGGAAAAACAGGACAAGTAAAGGAGGAAACAGAAAGCAGAAAAAGTAGTAGAATAAATAAAAATAGACCACAAAAAATAAATAATAAAAAACAATGGAAAATGGAACAAAGTAAACGCCAATAAAAAAAATAGAAGAAGCACAAGAATAACAAATACGGAGGAATAAAGAGGCCTCATTCACCCGAGGATAATCCTGAAGACCCGAAGGCGCTTCTTGAGATAAATACCAGATCATTAAGTGAAGGCGCAGGCGGCGGGCGGGCTCGGAGGTAACGGTGCGGGTGGGGAGGAGGGGAGGTTGGGGGGGGGAAGGGGGAGGGGAAGTCGGGGCGGGGAAGGGGGAGGGGAAGTCGGGGCGGGGAAGGGGGAGGGGAAGTTGGGGCAGGGAAGGGGGAGGGGAAGTCGGGGCGGGGAAGGGGGCGGGGAAGTTGGGGCTGGGAAGGGGGAGGGGAAGTTGGGGCGGGGAAGGGGGAGGGGAAGTTGGGGCAGGGAAGGGGGAGGGGAAGTTGGGGCGGGGAAGGGGGAGGGGAAGTTGGGGCGGGGAAGGGGGAGGGGAAGTTGGGGCAGGGAAGGGGGAGGGGAAGTCGGGGCGGGGAAGGGGGAGGGGAAGTTGGGGCGGGGAAGGGGGAGGGGAAGTTGGGGCGGGGAAGGGGGAGGGGAAGTTGGGGCGGGGAAGGGGGAGGGGAAGTTGGGGCGGGGAAGGGGGAGGGGAGGTTGGGGCAGGGAAGGGGGAGGGGAGGTTGGGGCGGGGAAGGGGGAGGGGAAGTTGGGGCAGGGAAGGGGGAGGGGAAGTTGGGGCGGGGAAGGGGGAGGGGAGGTTGGGGCAGGGAAGGGGGAGGGGAGGTTGGGGCAGGGAAGGGGGAGGGGAAGTTTGGGGCGGGAAGGGGGAGGGGAGGTTGGGGCTGGGAAGGGGGAGGGGAAGTTGGGGCGGGGAAGGGGGAGGGGAAGTTGGGGCAGGGAAGGGGAAGGGGGAGGGGAAGTTGGGGCAGGGAAGGGGGAGGGGAAGTTGGGGCAGGAAAGGGGGAGGGGAAGTCGGGGCAGGGAAGGGGGAGGGGAAGTTGGGGCAGGGAAGGGGGAGGGGAAGTCGGGGCAGGGAAGGGGGAGGGGAAGTTGGGGCAGGGAAGGGGGAGGGGAAGTTAGGGCAGTGAAGAGGGAGGGGAAGTTGGGGCAGGGAAGGGGGAGGGGAAGTTGGGGCAGGGAAGTTGGGGCAGGGAAGGGGGAGGGGAAGTTGGGGCAGGGAAGGGGGAGGGGAATTTGGGGCAGGGAAGGGGGAGGGGAAGTTGGGGCAGGGAAGGGGGAGGGGAAGTTGGGGCAGGGAAGGGGGAGGGGAAGTTGGGGCAGGGAAGGGGGAGGGGAAGTTGGGGCAGGGAAGGGGGAGGGGAAGTTGGGGCAGGGAAGGGGGAGGGGAAGTTGGGACGGGGAAGTTGGGGCAGGGAAGGGGGAGGGGAAGTTGGGACGGGGAATTTGGGTCAGGGAAGGGGGAGGGGAAGTTGTGGCAGGGAAGGGGGAGGGGAAGTTGGGGCAGGGAAGGGGGAGGGGAAGCTGGGACAGGGAAGGGGGA
>NC_091582.1:26205073-26217573 GCF_042767895.1 Penaeus vannamei | reverse complement strand
TCTATGTATATTTTCCTTTTATCTACACATCGTGTGTTTGTCACCCCTTCTATCTGTATTTCCTTCGTCTCTTTGTCTCTTCTTCCATATCTCTATCTCTTTCTCCTATCTGTGTGTCTGCTGTTCTTTCTCTCTGTCTCACTTTCTCTATTACTCTTCATCTTGCCTGCCCTTCTCTTTCTCTATCTCTCTCTTTCTCTCTCTCCCTCCACCCTCTCTCTCTCTCTCTAATGTAATTTTTATTTCAATAAACGTGTCAAAGAAAAAAAGGTCTCTCTCTCTCTCTCTCTCTCTCTCACTCCTTCCCTCCTCTTTCTCTCTCCTCTTCCCTCCTCTCTCTCTCTCTTTCTTTGTCTTCCCCCCCTCTCTCTCTCCCTCTCCCTCCCTCCGTCTCCCCCCTTCTTTCTCTCTCCCTCTCCTTCACTCCCTCCCCCCTCTCTCTCTTTTTATGGTGAAGGGTATAAGAAGAGTAACAAAAACAAGGTATCAATAAAGAAAATGCAAAAATATTGATGAGTATAAAGGCCACGAAGATGACGATAATGAAAGCAATTACGAACATTGCAACAATAATGACACTGCTGCTGATGTTGATAGTAATAGCAGGAACAGCAATAGTAGGAGTCGCTGTTGTTGTAGTAAGGTTGATAATGATAAATAAAAATAACAAAAACTATCACCATAATAATAATGCTACTGATATTGATAGTAACAATACCAAAAACAACAGCAACAGCAACAATAACAATGATAACAATATTACTACTACTATTGGTAATAACTATATCAACAAATAATAATCATAACAACAGCAGGTGTATATTCTTTTCTTTACTGCTGTCACTATTACCATTACCATTCTCACTGTACAAAATGTTCAAAGAAATAGTAATATCAGGAGTCACAACAACAAACTATATAACGAATTAAGAACTGAGGGATGGATAAGGTAGACGCGATGAAGAACAAAAAGTAGAACAAGAACAAAGCACAGTAACCCATTACGGTGAAATCCTGGCAATGAGATTAATGGCGGTTCGGGCACAGAAAGATACATTAGTTTGTCTTCGCACTGAATATAAGGTTTGGGAATAATATTTGATCAATCTAAAAAATAAATGAAGTAAAAAATGTATTTATACGTTTGCACAATGTCACAAGGTTATTATCGAAGTCGGAAAATATTCCATTAGCAGATGGCGTCATGTGAACGCCTTTCTTAATCTATAAAGGTATTCATCATTCACTTGCTCTCTCTCTCTCTCTCTCTCTCTCCCCTCACTCTCTTTTTCTTTCTCTCTCTCTCTCTCTCTCTCTCTCTCTCTCACACACACACGCAACGAAAATAATAATAAAAACGGAAACGGCAAAAATACTCATACACAAGCCAATAACAACAAGAAATTACCATGCCCACTTCAATTACTGTTACCATAATTCTTATATACCTTACCATGAAAATTATAAAAAAATATAAACAAGAACAAAAATAATAATATGAATAATAAGAAATACAACAGCAATAGCTACACTACCCAGCATGAACTATACCGTGCGATTATCAGGTCAAGAAGTCAATAGGCTAAGAACGTATCATTACGAAAAAAATATATGTATTATTTTCCTTTCATAGACACACTGATACTGAGTTTATTCTGATATTTACATAACTGGGAAAATGGTAATGTGGAGATGGAGAATAATATAATGTATATATGCATACATATATACATATATATATACATATGCACACACACACACACACACACACACACACACACACACACATATATATATATACATATTTGTGTGTGTGTGTGTGTGTGTGTGTGTGTGTGTGTGTGTGTGTGTGTGTGTGTGTGTGTGTGTGCGTGTGCGTGTGTGCGCGCGTGTGTATGTGTATGTGTATGTGTGTGTGTGTGTGTATGTGTATGTGTGTATGTGTGTATGTGTGTGTGTGTATGTGTGTATGTGCACACGCGTGTGCGTTTAAATATGTATACTTGTGGGTGTGCGTATGCCTGCGTGCATCCAAATAAGAAAATGCCATTTTTCAGGACATATTTCTTCTCCAGAGTCGCGTGCAGTGAACCCCGTCAACCCGGCATATAAACTAGGATATTCATGGTCAGCAACTAACTTAAGGAAAGTGAAAAGTTTGAATCTGGAGGAAAAACTTCATTTTAATTGAGGGAAACGCCTAAATAGCACGACAATCTCAAGTTCGGGGAAACTGTTGGGAGCACAGCGCTGGCGTGTTGGTTTATTTATTTGAGATGCTTCGCTCGTGATCTGTATGGTCTCTTGTTATTTGGTTTGCTGTTGTTTTTTCCCCTCTTGTTGCACACTTTCTGCTACTGTCTGTTTGTTCTCCCCCTTTACTCTCTGTCCTTCCCTCCCCATCTTTTCCCTCCAGCACTTCCTTTACTTCTTTCTCCTCTCTATTTTCAACCCTTCCCTTACTCTCTTTCATGCTTCGGCGTCTTTATCCACTCCTTCACTCCCTTCCTTCTCCCACCCCTTACTCCTTACCCCCACCCTCACTCTCTCCTTCCATTCTTAACTCTCCCGCCCTAACCCATTACCCCCTCCCTCCCTTCCTTCCTTCCCCAACCCCTTATCCCCTCCCTCCCTTCCTTCCCCAACCCCTTACCCCCTCCCTCCCTTCCTTCCCCAACCCCTTTCCCCCTTCCCTTCTTCCATCCCTTACCCCCTCTCTCCCTCCCTTCTTCCATCCCTTACCCCCTCCCTCCCTCCCTTCTTCCACCCGTTACCCCCTCCCTCCCTCCCTCTTTCCACCCCTTACCCCTTCCCTCCCTCCCTTCCTTCTCCCCCCCCCTTCCCCTCCCTCACTCCTTTCCCTCTCCCACCCCTTCCTTCACTCCTTTCCCTCTCCCATGAACTCCATTCTTTCCTTCTCCTTCCCCCTCTCTCCCTCCCTCCCTTCTTCCACCCCTTACCCCCTCCCTCCCTCCCTTCCTTCTCCCACCCCTTTCCCCTCCATCACTCCTTTCCCTCTCCTTCCCCCTCTCTCCCTCCCTCCCTTCCCCCTCTCACAAAGGGGCAATAAACAAAAAAAGACGCGGGCAAGTCTACCGAAGATGGCGTCCGTTCCTCGCCGAGAACCAGCTGTTTTGGATCCCCAACTGCGCCCAAACCATCGCGCAAACTAGCTAATGATGACATTCTGAGCCTAGCGGGAGGGAGAAGGGGTTGGGAGGAAAATGAGGAGAGGTGAGAAGGAGGGAGGAGGAAAATGGGGAGAGGAGAGAAGGAAGGAGGGGAGAGGAAAATGAGAAGAGGTGAGAAGGAGGGAGGAGGAAAATGGGGAGAGGAGAGAAGGAAGGAGGAGGGGTTGGGATGAAAATGGGGAGAGGAGAGAAGGAAGGAGGAGGAGGGACGAAAATGGGGAGAGGAGGGAAGGAAGGAGGAGGAGGGAGGAAAATGGGGAGAGGAGAGAAGGAAGGAACAGGAAGGAGGAAAATAGGGAGAGGAGAGAAGGAAGGAGGAGGGGTTGGGATGAAAATGGGGAGAGGAGAGAAGGAAGGAAGAGGAGGGAGGAAAATGGGGAGAGGAGAGAAGGAAGAAGGAGGAGGGAGGAAATGGGGAGAGGAGAGAAGGAAGGACAAGGGGAGAAATAGAGCGAGGGAGGGCAGGAGAGGGAAAGGGGGAAGGGTGGAGAGTGGACCTAAGTGAGAGTGAAAGTGAGAGCAGATGGTAGAATCAGTGAAAGAGGAAGATATATATATATATATATATCGAAATAGGAGATACATATGGAAAGAGAGAGGGAGATAGATAGATAGAGAGAAAGAGACAGAAACAAAGAGTAAGAATAGGAGTAGGGGAAAACAGAAGAGAGGGAGAGAGAGAGGGAAAATATAGCGAAACACCAACACACACAATTCTACAACCCCTTCCTTGTCCTCCCTCCCTCCCTCCGCCCGCCCCCCTCCCTATCCCTCCCCCCCTCCCATTCGCCACCACACACTAGGCCTGAAAAATAGCATCACCAACCCCCTTCCCCCTCCCTCCCCCACCTCCCCCCTTAGTACGCGTCGTAACGAACGGAAATAACACGATAAAAATATCAGCCGCTGTAGGTCCTGGTCGCGGGGTGGTTGGGGAAGGGGGGGAAGGAGGGGAGGGGGTGGTGGGGAAGAGGGAGGGGGAGGAGGAGGGGGGGCGAGGGCTAGACACTGACGGATGGCACCGCGGATGAGTTGGGATGGATGGATCACGGTGCCACACGATGGATGAGGATAGATTACGGGGTCGTGGTCTAGGGAGGGCTTGGAGGAGGGGAGGGAGGGAGGATAGAAGGTTAAAGGAGTGGAGGGAAAGGTGGATAGGGTGGGGTGTGGAGGTAGAGCCTGGAGGGCTTGTGGAGAGGCTAAAGGGATAGAGGATGGGGTGGAAAGAGTGGAGGAGGGGTGCTTGATGGCTGCACTGGATAGATGGGGATGGATGGTGATGGGAGAAGGGGAATGGCGTGGAAAGCGGCCAAAGTTGATGAGGGCTTTGGGCGGGGCGGGGAGGGGGATAGGATAGGGGAGAGGGGTTGAGGGATACAAAGGGAGTAGGAGGAGGGGACCTGAGGGATAGGATGGGGAAGGGGGCGTGAGGGATAGGATGGGGGAGGGGGCGTGAGGGATATAATGGGGGAGGGGATGAGGAGGGGATGAGAAGTAGATTGGCGGATCAACTTGAAGCAGTGACACATGGATCAAGACGTCCGTGAATTTCGTTTGGATAGAGGTGACAGGGGAATATGAGAAAGGCATGGGATGATAATAATACAGCGGAATGAAGGAAAAAGGATGGAATGAGAGAGAGAGAGAGAGTAGAAACAGAAAGAGAGAGCAAAATCAAAGTAAAAAAAAGACATCGTCCGCCCAAAAGTGAAAGCGAAAGCGAATGAAGAAAAAAGGAAGAAGGCAGAGAAAGAGGGACACCCGCACACCCCGTCATCAGCCCGGCCTCGCCTCTCCCGCAACTCCTCAAAGAACACGGCTGGAAATCAGCCTCCAGTAGATAGCAAATCAGCTGGTGGGCCCGAAGCACAACCGACCTGGAATCGGCACGCTGCACACAGGGTCGAAAATCCGCTCGCGCAACTTCAGGAATGACGACCGTACAGCCGACGGTCGATTAGCATCCTCTGCCTCCCTTCCCAACACTAACAATTTCTCTCTGTAGTTGAAGGGGAGATGATGATAGGAACCTAATTATTGGTTTATATACAGCAAATCATAATTATCAAAGCTAGTGTCGTAGGAGAGTGACTAGATGGGCGAATCTGATGACTGTACATTGAGATGGGTGGGTCTGGGGTTAGTTATGGCGGTTGCGCTGGTGTTGGGGTTGGCAAGCCGGGGTATGAAAGCGCTATTATATTTTATAGATGGTTGTGGTAGTATATTTGGAGGTTGGGGCAGTATTAGCAGTTGTTGGCTATTGGAATGGTGGCGCTATTGCCATTCGTTGCCCTAATTTAACGATACCATCGCGATCAACAAGCGTATAGTCGGTAGCCTTGGCAATGGTCTAAACAATAACAACAGCATAAATTACGCCTTCAACCCATGCAATAACCGCATCCAGATATGCCATTAACTACAAAGCATCAACTGTCGTTTGTACCTAAAACGAAAATGCTTTAATCATGGTGATGAAACTTAGCTGGAATTAGCGGCCATGACTAAACGAAAACTGAGATAAGGAAAGCGAAAAAAAGGTCACGCCAAAAACGGATTACGTGAAAGACGTTAGACGAAAATATTCTGACTACGAAAGGCGGAGGGAAAATCGTATATAATAATAAATTTCGACTATGTAAAAAAATGAAACAAAGGAAAAATCCCCCATTGATTTTAAACCTAAGTATGGGTAAAAAACAAAACAAAAAAACACCAATATATACATATACATCGGACAATTCTTTTTTATCCTTGTTAATTAATTATGAAATCCCCTCCACCCCCAGAGTTACTCAGCCCTTCAAAACCTGCGTCCATATCCGTCCCACTATAAATCCCGATAAGGCACAATCACGGCCGCTTAATTAAAACGCATCGTCCCTCTGGCGGCGATTTCGCGAACCCAAAATGTAAACAAAACCGCGTCTTCCACTTTCAAAAAATGTAAATAAATGAACAAATAAACGAATGAATTAAACACCACACAGATAGACGAATAGATAAATAAATACATGAGTAAAAATAATAAAAATCAATGAATATCTAGACTTTGCAAGGATGTCAGTCGATGAACTAAACCTTTAATAACAGTGAAGCCATTTGATAAAGCACGTGACTTTATAAGCTCCTCCCCCTCCCCCGGCCACGCCTCCATCGCGATAACACAGACTGCAAGGTCACATTATGCGGGTGATGAAAAATGGAATATTCTCTATTGTTCGAAAATTCCATAAAGATAGATGGAGAGATAAAGCGAGGATACCCAGTGATGATGATGAGGATGGTGATCAAGTGCTGTGGTGATGATGATGTTGACGATGGTGATGATGTTGGTGTTGGTGTTAATGTTGATGATGATGATGATGTTGATGTTGTTGATATTGATGGTGAGGATGATGATGAATGATGATGTGTAGAGTAATAAAGTGTATTTGGTAATGGAGAGGAACATAGTGATGCGTATAGTGATCAGACGTTGTGAATGACGTTTGGCGATGTGTATGATGAGAAAGTATAATGGTGATGATGACGCGCATAGCGATTTATATGGTGATGAAATACTGGTGACGGTAATGATGCATATGACGATGAGTATGGTGACCGTATAGTGAAGTGTATAAGCGGCAGTAAAAATATAGCTGATGATTTTGCGACGAAGATGATGAATTAATGAGTCGATGTTGTGATGATAGTGATGGAATGGCGACAATGGTGATGAAGGGGGGAGTGGTGGACTTACGCGAAAAGTGATGATAATGATCGTGGGAGAGATAATCAATTACGAAGGTTAGTGCAGAGAGATAGAAGAGATAACGTCGCTTGGAAATGAACAGCGAGAGATGCGTGGAAGAAGAGGGATAAATGAGTAGAAGAGAAAGGGAAAGATGATTTTAGAGGAAGAAGAAGGCGTGTGAAGGAAGAAGAAGAAGAAGAAGAAGAAGAAGAAGAAGAAGAAGAAGAAGAAGACGAAGAAGAAGAAGGTACGTCGAGGAAGAGGACCTATAAAGGGAGAGAATAAATGCAGAAGAACGAAGATAAAGATGATTTAGAAGAAAATAATAAGAGGAGGAGGGAGATGTGTAGATGCTGGAAGAGAATAAGTAAAAAAAGGAAGGAAAAGATGATATTAGAAGAAGAATCAAGAGGAGGAGGAGGAAGATAGCAGAGGATGATGAGAGAGAATAAATGAAGAAAAGGAGGGAAGAGATTTGAAGAGAGGGAGGAGCAGATGTAGAGATGCTTTGAAGAAAATGGAAATGAAAATGCGTAGCGGTATTGAATAAGAGGAAAGATAGTAATCAAAAGAAAAACAAATAACGAAGAAAGAGACAACTGATAGGAAGAAGAAGAGATTTTAAATAAAAGAAATTGCATTAAGCAAAGACGTAACGAACCAAAAGAAGAAAATCAATAAAGGATCGAAGAAAGGTAGTGGGAATGAAGACGGGAAGAAGGAAGGAAAGAAAAAGATTTACGTATTTATGTAAAGGAGAACGTCTGCTGGAGTTCATCTTCCGTGTGGCCGGATCTATCATGTATGTATGTATGATAAACACACACACACACACACACACACATACACGCACACACATACACATACACGCACACACAAACACACACACACACACAAACACACACACATACACACACACACACAAACACAAACACACACGCAAACACACACACACAAACACACACACAAACACACGCCAACCCAACCTTACCCTACCTACCATAAAGTACACGAAAAGATG
This sequence comes from Penaeus vannamei, assembly GCF_042767895.1. Classification (NCBI taxonomy): domain Eukaryota; kingdom Metazoa; phylum Arthropoda; class Malacostraca; order Decapoda; family Penaeidae; genus Penaeus; species Penaeus vannamei. The sequence continues at coordinate 26,209,619 of NC_091582.1, read as the reverse complement.
CCTCACAGACAAAGAAGAAAAAAAAGAAAAAGAAAAACAAAGAAAAAAGATAAGAAAAACCAATACATAAAATCGAAAACAATAAAAAACCTCAGCTATAATGACACCCGCACCTACCCGCACTCAGCTAAACCTCACCTGCAATCACTCAGCTAATCAAGTCTATAAATAATACAAGTAATTAATGAAAACAAAGAGAGGTGTCGAGCGGGTTCCTTGAAAGTCTCTCAGCACGGGACACAAAGGTCTGCTCTCGGTCTTCGCTCTCGTCGGCGGTGGTCTGCGGGGCTCGCTTGGGAGGGCCACTCGGGGATGTGTGTGCGTGTGGGTGTGTGTGAGGGGGTATGTTTGTGTGTGGGGGTTATGTGTGTGTGGGGGGGTTATGTGTGTGTGTGGTGTGTGTGTTTGTGTGTGTGTGTGCGTGCGTGCGTGTGTGTGTGTGTGTGTGTGTGTGTGTGTGTGTGTGTGTGTGTGTGTGTGTGTGTGTGTGTGTGTGTGTGTGTGTGTGTGTGTGTGTGTGTGTGTGTGTGTGCGTGCTCTCTCTACTTGTGTTTGTATGCATTTTGTCATCCTCATCTCTCTCTCTCTCGCTATCCTTTTCTGTCTGTTTCTGTATGTTCGTCCTTCTCAGTGTTTCTATATCTCTTTTTTCTTCCTCTGTCTCCCCCCTCCCCTCTCTCTCCCTCACTCACTACCACTCACTATCTCTCTCTTTCTCTCCTTGTTAATCGGCCTTGTCTCTTTCTCCATCCCTCCTTCCCTTTTCCTTTCCCTCTTCTCTCTCTCTCTCTCTGTGCAGGGGTGGGGGTGGGTGGGGGTAAGTGACCTTTCTGGAGGCCAGTCGTCGTAGGGGGAGGAGGGGTGGGAAGGGCCTAGAGTGACCTTTGAGGACGAGATGCTTGAACTTTTTCCAGCCTGGTCGCTATAAGGATTCCTTTCTTTCCGAGGGAAGGCTTTAAGGAGGTGGCCGTCGGGAGAGGTTATCGCATCGCAACGGATTAGTCACTGAAAGGACTTATGAGTTATTTGTGAATCCTGAGGACCCAATTACTCCGCCAGTTACTATTTTCGCTCCTCCGCCGTCGCGCTTCACGTGATATCAACAAAACCTAGCATCGCAGAGTCGATTCTTTCTCGTAGGCAGAAAACTATCGATATTGGCGATGACGTCATGAATGGACGTTAGCAGTACCCCTTATTCTGACAGTCGTACGCACCGGATATCCTTAAAGTTATGCTTGTAAGTCAAAGAGGTAACTTTCAGCGTGTAAATACCATAATATATGTAGCATGTTTATAATGGGGCAAGGTTCGATATACACAAGTATATTCGACGTATATATCAACAGCTTAACAGGGAGAAAATTCCTTCCATGTCGAATCATTCTAAATTCTCTACAGCACATTCCCGTTCGCGAGCTAATAGCATTTTAGTCGCATACTATAGCTGTTCCTCTATATCACTCTGATCTAAATTGCGCAAAGTGATAAAAGGGGTTATTGTAGTCGCACGAGAGACGGCCTGACTCGATAAAACCCGTCCCAAGCAGGCAGGCCGGCGGGACGGGAGCAGCAGCGCAGGACGACGGTTTTCGGCGCAGGGATACAGGATGCTTCGGTAGGTTACTCGCCATGAGGAGTGCGTAATGAGGTGAGTGAGGCGGCAGGTGTTGGGAGGTAGACTTGCAGTAGCAGGGAGCCTGAAAGTGCTGGCTTTAGGTAGGCGGAAGTTGGGGGTGAGAGCATGAGGGAGAATATAGCACTCTGTCATCATTACTATCACAGCTCGCTTTTTCCTCCCCAATCTTTTATAACACACCTGCTGCCGGTGCTTATCTGCTGCTGCCTGCGAGTCTTCGTGCCGGGCGGCGCCGCTATCATCATCTCTTGTTCCATCCCTCCTCCCTCTTCCTCTTCCTCTCCCGGTATCTCCCCCTCTCCCCTCTTTCTTTCTCTGGCCCTTTCCGATAGTCCCCCTCTTTCTCTTTCGTTTTCATCGCTCTTTCTCTCTCGTTTTCATCGTTCTCTCTTTCTCTTTCTCTCCCTCTCTCACTTTCATCTTTTTCCTTCTCTATCACATTCATATATCTCTCTTTCTCTCGTCTTTCTCTTTCGTCTTTGTCCTTCTCTTTTTTCTCTCTTTCTCTTTTTCACTCCTTCCTTACTCTCCCTCTCTCTCCTGCGCGCATTCCCTCGGTTTTCTCTGTTTCTCCTTGATACTTCTCCAATATCTTCCTCTCTCCTACCTCTTTGACCTTTACTTTTGCTTCCTTTCTTTTCGTTCCTCATCATCCCTCGTCCTTCCCTCTCCCCATTCGCAGCGATGTCTCCTGGTCGGCACCCTGGCGGTGAGGGCGCGGCTTGACCAGGCGCTTATTGTACCTTACATGACTGATTGTCTTCTTGATTAATGTGGTTATGCTCTGCCCGGGGCCTTTGCTCATGGCCCGACACGGTTACCTGCAAACAAACAAATGATTACGCACACAAACAAACCAAGCGACAGTAACGCACAACGCATACAGTCCTACCCGCACACTTCCACACTAACCAAGAGACAGTAACGCGCACAGCCCTACCCGCACACAGCCACACACACACACTTAACCAAGAGACAATAGCGCAGTGTCCTACCCACACATACCCAACCAAGAGACAGCAACGCGCACAACCCTACCCGCACACATACACACACACAAACCAAAGATACAACAACGCACACACACACCCGCAAACACGAACACGACCCCAATCAGAACTCAAGCATTAATAAAAAAGAAAAGCAACAAGGAACTGCCGCGCCAGAGTTCCGATAACGGCAAAGCCTGAACTGACAAATGAATACAAACACCTCGGAGGTCCTGGGCGCAATCTCCAAGAGCGGCGGCCATATTTGGCGGCAAAATCAATTCAAAATGCTGAAGGAACCTGATTGGTATTCCGATGGACTTGCACTCTATATCATAATATGCTGCTGATGAAGAAGTTATCATATAAACACGTAAACATATTGGCTTTTTTAACACTTAGTTTCACATTGCGCGAGGGAACCAAAACGTCTTCACTAGGGTGGCGGTCTGACCTTCTGGAGCACCTGTGGGGCGGCGGCGGTTGGGCGGCCGCCTCCTCCGGAAATGCCAGTAGGCCTGTCCTTTCGGTCTCGCCGGTGAGGCCTACGGCAAGGTGCCTATGGATACGCATTTCATAAATGTAGGTACTCCCTCTCCCTCCCTCTCTCTCTCTCTCTCTCTCTCTCTCTCTCTCTCTCTCTCTCTCTCTCTCTCTATATATATATATATATATATATATATATATACACACACAAACATACATACATAAATAGACACATACTTAAATTAATAAATAAACAGACACGCACACGCACACGCACACACACCCATACCCATACACAAACTCACGCACAAACAAAAACGCACAGACACACACAATATATATATATATATATATATATATATATATATATATATATATATATATATATATATATATATATATATATATATATACTCACTGGCAGCAAGGAGGCCCGCGGTCGTGCCACCTCGCCCGCCACCAATCACCAAGACATCAGTTAGCGTCATCAGCACAAACGCGCCCTTATCGCAACCATCATCTGCAAATCGATCGCCGCGGCCGCTTCGCTCCGTAATTTGATTGAACCGCAAGATTCACGCGCCCTATAATCACTCCAAACCCCATAACGACGCGTCCAAAGAAAGCGAATCCATCAGCCGGAATGATCAGGAAGAATAAATAAATGATCAAATGACTTACCATGTCGATAACTCAGCGAGGGCGCCAACCACCCACGCACACGTACCCGCTCCGCCATAATCATCGGCCAGTGACTAAGTAAGACTTTTTTTTGCTTACTCTCAGGATCCACCCGCAATACCCGCACCCACGCGAGTCCTAATGTAGCCTCGAGTTCCATCAGCCTTAATGTCTCCCTAGTTATCCACAAAAAACGCATAAAAAATCACGCTAAAGGCTGGTCCATTTGTCATCAGTCTGCCGTGACTTATGGGGCTTTCTTTATCCGTCGGTGGCTAGACATCTACCGCATCTACCACACCTCATACACAACCGAAAAAGCAACCAGTCCGCAACCCATGTCATATTTATCTACCACGCAGCCGGTGTATTAACCAACCGACCAAATCTTAAACCCGCGTCACACTTATAAACACTACAACCCTAATCCAAGTCTGCAATCCACGCCACTCTACAAGTACCACACTAACTACACTCGCCAGCTCTTCAAAACATGTCATACAACTCCAAAATCCCCAACCAATCCACCATCTCCTCAACCCACTCCCACTCTACCACAACCCCAAAACCCCCAACCAACTCACCATCTCCTCAACCCACTCCCACCCTAGCACAACCCCAAAGACCCCAATCAACCCACTCGCACCCAACCACAACCCCAAAGACCCCAACCAACCCACCAGCTCCTCAATCCACTCCCGCCCAACCACAACTCCAAAATCCCCAACCAATCCACCATCTCCTCAACCCA
>NC_091582.1:26172573-26195073 GCF_042767895.1 Penaeus vannamei | reverse complement strand
ACAAATTGAGAGGAATGAAAAAGGAGAAAGGAGAACGAGAGGTGGATGAAAAGGGATGCTGATAAAGATAGGGGAGAAAGAGAGAGGAGATAAAAATATGCGCAGGGGAAAACGTGCTTACACAATCGTATGGTGCGTTTTATCGAAAGGAAGACATCTATCATCGGCAAATAGAAGGAAGAGAAAAAGATGAAAAGGGAAAAAAATCCGCCGCCTTCATTTCTTGCGTTATTTTCTACATATATCCTATATTTTCTCCATTCTCTCTTATTTATCTCCAGTTTCCTGCCTACTCTGATTACTGCGTTTTAAAATACCTTTCCAGGAATAAACATTTTCTCTTTCTCTCTCTTCCTCTCTCCCTCTCTCCGTCCCTCCCTTCCTCTCTCTCTTTCTCTTTCTCTTTCTCTCTCTCTCTCTCTCCCACTCCCCTCTCTATCTCTCTCTCTCTCTCTCTCTCTCTCTCTCTCTCTCTCTCTCTCTCTCTCTCTCTCTCTCTCTCTCTCTCTCTCTCTCTCTCTCTCTCTCTCTCTCTCCCTCCCTATGTATATATATATATATATATATATATATATATATATATATATATATATATATATATATATATATATATATATATATACATACACACTTAATTTCTCTTTTTTTTTTCTTTCTTTTATCTTTTCTTTTCTTAGATTTTGTTATTTTTTGCCCTTCTTACTCTCTATTCTCTAATTTCGCTTTCCCTCCTACTTCCTTCCCTTCATATCTACTTTTATTGGTCTTTCCCTTCTTTATTTTGCTATTGCTTTATTCTTCCCCTCTTCTTTTTACACTTTCTCCTCCTCTTCCTTGATTATTTTTCTTCCTCCACTCCTAGTCTTACTTCTCCTTTGCCTCCCAATTCGCTCCCTCTAATCCCTTCCCTCTTCCTCATTCTGTTTTTATTCTTGTCATTAATTTCTCCCTACCCTCTTCTTCTTCTTCTTCTCCTCGTCTCCATCTTCCACTTCAGCCGCCCCCACTTTTTTCTTCTTCTTCTTCTCTGTCTTCGACTTCGTCTTCATGTTCCTTTTTCCTCTTCCCCTCCCTTTCTCCCACTCCCCCTTCTTCCTCCCTTTATCCCCTTCCTCGCTCCCTCCCTTTCCTCGCCCCCCTAACCTCTCCTCCCAGCGCCCTGCTCTTCCTCCATCCTTCATTCCTCCCCCCCCACCCTTCCCTTTCCCCCTCCCTCCCTTTCTCTCCTTCCTCTCTCTCCCACCTCTTCCTCGCCCTCCCCCTTCCCTCCCCTCCTAGCGCCCTGCTCTTCCTCCATCCTCCATTCCTCTCCAGTGGCGCTTCCCTTTCCCCTTCCCTCCTTTTCTCTCCTTCCTCTCTCCCACCTCTTCCTCGCCCTCCCCCTTCCCTCCCCTCCTAGCGCCCTGCTCTTCCTCCATCCTCCATTCCTCTCCAGTGGCGCTTCCTCAATATTTCGCCGCTGGATTCCTTCTCACGCCGAGGAACGCCCTCGCCCCCCGCTGCTCCTCCTCTTCCTCTGCCCCGCCTCCGTGCCTGCTGCCTGCTTGTTCCGCTTGCAATGCCTGCTTTCTGACTGTTTAGTCCGTTTGTCCTGGTTATTTTCTGACTGTTTGGTCCGCTTACCCTGCTTGTTTCCTGTCTGCTCCTTTCGCCTTCCCTGCTTGCCTTCTGCCTATTTATTCCGCTTGCTCTGCTTGCCCTGCTTGCCTTCTGACTGGTTGTTCCACTTGTCTTGCTTGCCTTCTGCCTTCTTGTTCCGCCTTCCTGTTCTGCCTGCTTGCCTTCCAGACTGCTTGCTTGCCTGCTTGATCTTCTCGGACGTTCTTCGATAGTTCTCTCTTGGCTTCCCTGCTTTCTGGTCGCTTCCTTCCCCCCGTTGTGGCTAGCAAATTTGTTGTTTATTTACTTACTTATTTATCTGTTTATTTATTTAATAAATTTTATCTTTTAGTCTTATTTTTTTTCTACCTGCTGATTTGTTTCTCTTTTATCATTTCACATTATCCAATTATTTATCTATTCATCTATTTCATCTTGGCATGTACGAACCCAGACGGACGAGCGCTCGAACAGACAACCTCGGGTAAAAATTCAAGACAGACGGAGGAAGACACAGACGGACTTACAAAACGACCAGCCATGACACGCTCACACAGATGGACAAGTCGTCTGACAGATGGATAGGCAACATAGACAGAGGGCTTATGCTGACGGCCTGTCTGTTCCTCAGTCCATCAGCCCGCCTGCTTATCTGGCGCCCCGCCTGTCCTCCTGCCTATCCTTGCCTTTTTTTCTTCTTCTTCTGCTTCTATTAATCCCCGATTTTTATGTTAATTCACACTCTCGCTGGTTCGCTTTCGGGTGAGTGACGGCAGTCCTTCTACTTTCTACTTTTTTATGATTCTTTTTTCGATTCATTTCTGTCTATCCATCTCTCTGCTTCTCTCCTTTCTTACCCTTCTTGCATTCCTCCTTTCTCTCCTTCTCTTCTTACTCCTCCATTCTCTCTAGGGGAGGGAAGGAGTAGGAGAAGGGAAGGGGGGACGTGCATGGGGGAGGGACATCGTCAACACAAAGACAGACAACTGTTGCCTAATCTGGCGTAATCCTCCCCTCCTCTCTCCTCCCTCACTACCTTCTCCTCCTCCTCCTCCTCCCTCACTACCCCCTCCTCCTCCTCCTCCCTCCGACCCCCCGCCCCCACCACCACCTCTCCCCGACCCTTCACCCCCCCCCCACGTCCCCCTTCACAAACCCTTACATTATCCACGTACTCATCACACTCCTCAGACACTCACTCGAGACCCTCCTTCGCCTATACACATTTTTGTATAAATATTTCTTGTGAAGCTGTGCAGACACACAGACACACACACACGAACACACACACACACACACACACACACACACACACACACACACATACACACACACACACACACACACACACACACACACACACACACAAACACACACACACACACGCACACACGCAAATGAAATGTACATCCCTTGCGCGTGCATCGGTTAAATATTAGGTTAAACGCTTATACCTGGCCAAACCCGAACACAACTATTGCATGTGTGTGCGCTAGTTGTTCAAAACGGCAATAACAAGTTATTTACATGCAAATCAAACTCTAACAAGATTTTTTTACATACGAAAATTGACAATTTGGATTCGTCCAGCTTAGCAAGACGAGAAGTGTCCACGGGAGGCACACGCACGCACGCACACACAAGAAAGCACATAGACGTTCAGGCAACTGTTTCTCTCTCTCTCTCTCTCTCTCTCTATTTATTCACATTTATGTGTGTATCTTTCTCTATCTATTTATATTTATACCTATATATATGTGTGCATTTCTCTCTTTCTCTATCTGCGTAATATGTGTATATATTTGTCTTTCTCTGTTTCTCTCTTTTTCACTTTTTTATCTCTCTCTTCCCCTTCTTCCTTACTTTTTTCTCCCGCCCTCTCCCTATCTGAGTAAAAGTGTACATGTATGTATGTGTACCTATCAGTCTGTCTGTCTTTCTGTTTAAATGTATGTATATATGTCTTTCTTTCTCTCTCTCTCTCCTTCTCTCCCTCTATCCCTCCCTCCGTGTCTCTCCTTCTGTCCCTCTATCCCTCCCTCCCTCTCTCTCCTTCTCTCCCTCTATCCCTCCCTCCCTCTCTCTCCTTCTCTCCCTCTCCCTACCGTCTCTCACCTTCTCTCCCTCTATCCCTCCCTCCCTCTCTCTCCTTCTCCCTCCATCTTGTTTCTCTCTCCCTCCCTCCTTTTTGCTCTCCTTTCCCCTTTCCCTCTCTCCCTCCTCTTCCTCCCCTCTCTCCTTTTCCCACCCTTCACTCCTCTTCCTTCCCCTCCCTCCTGTTCCCTCCCTTCCCTCCTTTTCCCACCCTTCACTCCTCTTCCTTCCCCTCCCTCCTGTTCCCTCCCTTCCCTCCTTTTCCCACCCTTCACTCCTCTTCCTTCCCCTCCCTCCTTTTCCCTCCCCTCCCTCCTTTTCCCTCCCCTCCCTCCTTTTCCTCCCCTCCTCCTTTTCCCTCTCTCCCTCCTCTTCCCTCCCCTCCCTCCTTTTCCCACCCTTCACTCCTCTTCCTTCCCCTCCCTTCCCTCCTTTTCCCATCCTTCACTCCTCTTCCTTCCCCTCCCTCCTTTTCCTTCCCCTCCCTCTCCTACGCACATCCAATCACACACACACAAAACGATCGTCATATTACCGACAATAAATTCAAAAACAAGAATTAACTCCAATCAATTAGGTATATCCATAAAATTCTCTCCTCCTCCTTCTTCCCTCTCCGTTTCCCCCCTCTTCTCTTCCTCTTATTATCTCCTTCACTCCCTTTCCATCCTTTTTCCCTTGTACCCTCTCTCCCTCCTTCCTTCCCTCCCTCTTGTTCCTCTCTTCCTCTCCTCCCTTCTCTCCCTCCCTTATTTTTGCTCTCCTTCTTCCCCTTTCCCTCTCTCCCTCCTTTTCCCTTCCTTCCCTCCTTCTCTCTCCCTTCCCTCCTTTCCCCTCCCCTCCCTCCTTTTCCCTCCCCTCCCTCCTTTTCCCTCCCCTCCCTCCTTTTCCCTCCCCTCCCTCTCCTACGCACATCCAATCACACACACACAAAACCATCATTATATCATCGACAATAAATTCAAAAACAAGAATTAACTCCAATCAATTAGGTTTATTCATAAAATTCAGAGTTCAAATATATCGCCCGGTCCCCCCCCTCCTCCTCGCCCTCCTCCCCCCTCCTCCAACCCTCCCCTCCGCTTCCAAAGTCATCATACGTATTCATACTATTACCGTACTATATTGTACTCATCCTACAACCCCCTGTAGTTATTGTAATCTGTATTCGCCCTGCACCAATGGCCGTTAGTCTAGCCTCCTGTACCCGTGTTGGAGATAGATTACCCCCACCCCCTCACCCTCCACCTCTCTCTCTCTCTCTCTCTCTCTCTCTCTCTCTCTCTCTCTCTCTCTCTCTCTCTCTCTCTCTCTCTCTCTCTCTCTCTCACTCTCTCTCTCTCTCTCTCTCTCTCTCTCTCTCTCTCGTTGCACTTATGTAACTATCTATATTCACACTGTATTTATCTATTGCTCCTACTCTGGGTTCTCTCTCCCTTTACTGTATTAGGGACGAACTCTGCCAGGTGCATGACCCTGTATCCGTATTAAGGCGAAGGGATTTCAATGATTTTTAAAGTACATGTCTTTAGTATTTTTTTTTTCTTTCCCTCTTCTTGGAGTTGAATGTATATAGAACGTGCCGGTACAAGTACACGGGGTATTCCAATGAGCAGGAACTAGTAGTATGCACGTAGGGATGAAATCAAGCAGTAACGGAAAAGGTAGGGATAAGGTCATGCAGATAGGAACGGCGCAGGGAAGGGGGAGGGGGGGGGGGAGGGAGGCGTTCTGGGGCGGGAGGGGGGAGGAGGCGTTCTGGGGTGGGAGGGGGGGGGGGTGGAATATTCTGGTTCGAGAAAAAAAGGAACGTATTATTTCAGTGAAGGAAACAGAAACGTCATATGCTGGAAGGCGAGACAGAAGAACCGTACATTCCGTACATAGAGCATTCCGTGCTTTGGAAGGAGAGGCGGAGGAATGTGAACACTCGAACACGTAACAGAGCAACGGCGCCATTCTGCTTTAAAATTTTAACTTAAAAAAAGAAAAAAAAAAAAAAAACATCGCGTCTCTTGTACTTTTTTTTCTTCTTCTTCTTCCTCCTTTCGGGCGAACCGAGCCAAATTTGGGTTCTGCATCGGCTTCCTTTCTATTAAAAAGTTTATAAACTCGATTTCCATTAATTACCTGCATTCGTGCCCTTAATGAGGTTAAATGTTCATACGAAGTCACATTGGAAAGCTTAATAATACACCAACTGCTAATTATCACAAAAATGATTGACCGACACTCATTAAAGACCAATGCATAATAATGTAACAAGAATATGTGTATATAATTACAAAGCAAATTTAGAACATGTCTTGAAAATCCAGTTACCGGAGTACAGCTTAATCTTACGGCTATAAAAAAGGGGGCAAAAGAGGGAATAAAACAAAAAGAAAAGAGAGAAAAAAAGGAATTAACAAATTCACCGGTTCCGTCCCTGGCTCCCGGACGACCCGCTCTCGCTCGCCGTTCTGCACAAGTCGATGGTTCTGCCAAAATATATATTCGCGCCGAGAATTCTACGCCAGTGGATTTTTAATAGAGCCGATACGCCGATATATATTAGCGATGATAAAAAAAAAGACTTTTGTAAAATGTACTAGAGTTTTTATTTCTTTCTCTCTCTCTCTTTTTTCGTTGCTTTGTTCCATGTTTGAGATTTTTCGGCGATCCGTTTATATTTTCCCAGTGTGGCGTCTCCCGTTTGTGACAGGCTGTTTCTCGCCTCCGTTCTAGAGTATTCCAGTTCCTTTTTTCCATATTCAGCGCCTCTACTTCTAGATAATTCCGCTTCCTTGTCTCCTAGATCATTCCTTTCCTGTCTCCTTCTAAATCATTCCGTTCTCCTTCTCCTTCTAGAGTATTTCATTCCCCTGTTTTCTAGATCATTCCATTCTCCTTCTCCTTCTAGAGCATTCATTTCCTCTGTGTCCTAGAATATTTCGTTTCCTTGTTTTTTAGATTATTCCCTTCCTGTCTCCTAGATCATTCTGCTTCTCTGTTTTCTAGAATCTTCCGTTCCTCTGTCTCCTTCTAGATTATTCCATTCCTCTTTTTGCTAGATGATTCCGCTCTCATTCTCTTTCTGGATCTTCTAGATCTCCTAAAATATTCTGTTCTTCAGTTTTCTAGATCATTCCCTTTCTCTGTCGTCTTCTACATCGTCCCGTCCCTCCGTCTTCTTCCAGATCATTCTGTTCACCTGTCTTCTGGATCATTCCATTCCTCCGACTCCTTCTAGATCATCTTATTCCTCCGTCTCCTTCTAGATGATTCCATTCCTCCGTCTCCTTCTAGATCATTCTGTTCCTCCGTCTCCTTCTAGATCATTCTATTCCTCCGTCTCCTTCTAGATCATTCTGTTCCTCCGTCTCTAGATCATTCTATTCCTCCGTCTCCTTCTAGATCATTCTATTCCTCCGTCTCCTTCTAGATCACCCTATTCCTCCGTCTCCTTCTAGATCATTCTATTCCTCCATCTCCTTCTAGATCATCCTATTCCTCTGTCTCCTTCTAGATCATTCTGTTCCTCCGTCTCTAGATCATTCTATTCCTCCGTCTCCTTCTAGATCATTCTGTTCCTCCGTCTGCTTCTAGATGATTCTGTTCCTCCGTCTCCTGCTAGATCATCCTATTCCTCTGTCTCCTTCTAGATCATTCTATTCCTTCGTCTCCTTCTAGATCATTCTATTCCTCCGTCTCCTTCTAGATCATTCTATTCCTCCGTCTCCTTCTAGATCATTCTATTCCTCCGTCTCCTTCTAGATCACCCTATTCCTCCGTCTCCTTCTAGATCATTCTATTCCTCCGTCTCCTTCTAGATCATTCTATTCTTCCGTCTCCTTCTAGATCATTCTATTCTTCCGTCTCCTTCTAGATCATTCTATTCCTCCGTCTCCTTCTAGATCATTCTATTCCTCCGTCTCCTTCTAGATCATTCTATTCCTCCGTCTCCTTCTAGATCATCCTATTCCTCCGTCTCCTTCTAGATCATTCTATTCTTCCGTCTCCTTCTAGATCATTCTATTCCTCCGTCTCCTTCTAGATCATTCTATTCCTCCGTCTCCTTCTAGATCATCCTATTCCTCCGTCTCCTTCTAGATCATTCTATTCCTCCGTCTCCTTCTAGATCATTCTATTCCTCCGTCTCCTTCTAGATCATTCTATTCCTCTGTCTCTAGATCATTCTGTTCCTCTGTCTCCTTCTAGATCATTCTATTCCTCCGTCTCCTTCTAGATCATTCTGTTCCTCCGTCTCCTTCTAGATCATTCTATTCCTCCGTCTCCTTCTAGATCATTCTGTTCCTCCGTCTCCTTCTAGATCATTCTATTCCTCCGTCTCCTTCTAGATCATTCTGTTCCTCCGTCTCCTTCTAGATCATTCTATTCCCCCGTCTCCTTCTAGATCATTCTGTTCCTCCGTCTCCTTCTAGATGATTCCATTCCTCCGTCTCCTTCTAGATCATTTTATTCCTCCGTCTCCTTCTAGATCATTCTGTTCCTCCGTCTCTAGATCATTCTATTCCTCCGTCTCCTTCTAGATCATTCTATTCCTCCGTCTCCTTCTAGATCATCCTATTCCTCTGTCTCTAGATCATTCTATTCCTCCGTCTCCTTCTAGATCATTCTATTCCTCTGTCTCTAGATCATTCTATTCCTCCGTCTCCTTCTAGATCATTCTATTCCTCCGTCTCCTTCTAGATCATTCTGTTCCTCCGTCTCCTTCTAGATCATTCTATTCCTCCGTCTCCTTCTAGATCATTCTATTCCTCCGTCTCCTTCTAGATCATTCTATTCCTCCGTCTCCTTCTAGATCATTCTATTCTTCCGTCTCCTTCTAGATCATTCTATTCCTCCGTCTCCTTCTAGATCATTCTATTCCTCCGTCTCCTTCTAGATCATTCTATTCCTCCGTCTCCTTCTAGATCATTCTATTCCTCCGTCTCCTTCTAGATCATTCTATTCCTCCGTCTCCTTCTAGATCATTCTGTTCCTCTGTCTCCTTCTAGATCATTCTATTCCTCCGTCTCCTTCTAGATCATTCTATTCCTCCGTCTCCTTCTAGATCACCCTATTCCTCCGTCTCCTTCTAGATCATTCTATTCCTCCGTCTCCTTCTAGATCATTCTATTCCTCCGTCTCCTTCTAGATCACCCTATTCCTCCGTCTCCTTCTAGATCATTCTATTCCCCCGTCTCCTTCTAGATCATTCTGTTCCTCCGTCTCCTTCTAGATGATTCCATTCCTCCGTCTCCTTCTAGATCACCCTATTCCTCCATCTCCTTCTAGATCATTCTATTCCTCCGTCTCCTTCTAGATCATCCTATTCCTCTGTCTCTAGATCATTCTATTCCTCCGTCTCCTTCTAGATCATTCTATTCCTCCGTCTCCTTCTAGATCACCCTATTCCTCCATCTCCTTCTAGATCATTCTATTCCTCCGTCTCCTTCTAGATCATTCTATTCCTCTGTCTCCTTCTAGATCATCCTATTCCTCTGTCTCTAGATCATTCTATTCCTCCGTCTCCTTCTAGATCATTCTATTCCTCCGTCTCCTTCTAGATCATTCTATTCCTCCATCTCCTTCTAGATCATTCTATTCCTCCGTCTCCTTCTAGATCATTCTATTCCTCCGTCTCCTTCTAGATCATTCTATTCCTCCGTCTCCTTCTAGATCATTCTATTCCTCCGTCTCCTTCTAGATCATTCTATTCCTCCGTCTCCTTCTAGATCATTCTATTCTTCCGTCTCCTTCTAAATCATCCTATTCCTCCGTCTCCTTCTAGATCATCCTATTCCTCCGTCTCCTTCTAGATCATTCTATTCCTCCATCTCCTTCTAGATCATCCTATTCCTCCGTCTCCTTCTAGATCATTCTGTTCCTCCGTCTCCTTCTAGATCATTCTATTCCTCCGTCTCCTTCTAGATCACCCTATTCCTCCGTCTCCTTCTAGATCATTCTATTCCTCCGTCTCCTTCTAGATCATTCTGTTCCTCTGTCTCCTTCTAGATCATTCTATTCCTCCGTCTCCTTCTAGATCATTCTATTCTTCCGTCTCCTTCTAGATCATTCTATTCTTCCGTCTCCTTCTAGATCATTCTATTCCTCCGTCTCCTTCTAGATCATTCTGTTCCTCCGTCTCCTTCTAGATCATTCTATTCCTCCGTCTCCTTCTAGATCACCCTATTCCTCCGTCTCCTTCTAGATCATTCTATTCCTCCGTCTCCTTCTAGATCATTCTATTCCTCCGTCTCCTTCTAGATCATTCTATTCCTCCGTCTCCTTCTAGATCATTCTATTCTTCCGTCTCCTTCTAGATCATTCTATTCTTCCGTCTCCTTCTAGATCATTCTATTCTTCCGTCTCCTTCTAGATCATTCTATTCTTCCGTCTCCTTCTAGATCATTCTATTCCTCCGTCTCCTTCTAGATCATTCTATTCCTCCGTCTCCTTCTAGATCATTCTATTCCTCCGTCTCCTTCTAGATCATCCTATTCCTCCGTCTCCTTCTAGATCATTCTATTCTTCCGTCTCCTTCTAGATCATTCTATTCCTCCGTCTCCTTCTAGATCATTCTATTCCTCCGTCTCCTTCTAGATCATCCTATTCCTCCGTCTCCTTCTAGATCATTCTATTCCTCCGTCTCCTTCTAGATCATTCTGTTCCTCCGTCTCCTTCTAGATCATTCTATTCCTCCGTCTCCTTCTAGATCATTCTATTCTTCCGTCTCCTTCTAGATCATCCTATTCCTCCGTCTCCTTCTAGATCATTCTATTCTTCCGTCTCCTTCTAGATCATTCTATTCTTCCGTCTCCTTCTAGATCATTCTATTCCTCCGTCTCCTTCTAGATCATTCTATTCCTCCGTCTCCTTCTAGATCATTCTATTCCTCCGTCTCCTTCTAGATCATCCTATTCCTCCGTCTCCTTCTAGATCATTCTATTCTTCCGTCTCCTTCTAGATCATTCTATTCCTCCGTCTCCTTCTAGATCATTCTATTCCTCCGTCTCCTTCTAGATCATCCTATTCCTCCGTCTCCTTCTAGATCATTCTATTCTTCCGTCTCCTTCTAGATCATTCTATTCTTCCGTCTCCTTCTAGATCATTCTATTCCTCCGTCTCCTTCTAGATCATTCTATTCCTCCGTCTCCTTCTAGATCATTCTATTCCTTCGTCTCCTTCTAGATCATTCTATTCCTCCGTCTCCTTCTAGATCATTCTGTTCCTCCGTCTCCTTCTAGATCATTCTGTTCCTCCGTCTCCTTCTAGATCATTCTGTTCCTCCGTCTCCTTCTAGATCATCCTATTCCTCCGTCTCCTTCTAGATCATTCTATTCCTTCGTCTCCTTCTAGATCATTCTATTCCTCCGTCTCCTTCTAGATCATTCTATTCCTCTGTCTCTAGATCATTCTATTCCTTCGTCTCCTTCTAGATCATTCTATTCCTCCGTCTCCTTCTAGATCATTCTGTTCCTCCGTCTCCTTCTAGATCATTCTATTCCTCCGTCTCCTTCTAGATCATTCTGTTCCTCCGTCTCCTTCTAGATCATTCTATTCCTCCGTCTCCTTCTAGATCATTCTGTTCCTCCGTCTCCTTCTAGATCATTCTATTCCTCCGTCTCCTTCTAGATCATTCTATTCCCCCGTCTCCTTCTAGATCATTCTGTTCCTCCGTCTCCTTCTAGATGATTCCATTCCTCCGTCTCCTTCTAGATCATTCTATTCCTCCGTCTCCTTCTAGATCATTCTGTTCCTCCGTCTCCTTCTAGATGATTCCATTCCTCCGTCTCCTTCTAGATCATTCTATTCCTCCGTCTCCTTCTAGATCATTCTATTCCTCCGTCTCCTTCTAGATCATTCTGTTCCTCCGTCTCCTTCTAGATCATTCTATTCCTCCGTCTCCTTCTAGATCATTCTATTCCTCCGTCTCCTTCTAGATCATTCTATTCCTCCGTCTCCTTCTAGATCATCCTATTCCTCTGTCTCTAGATCATTCTATTCCTCCGTCTCCTTCTAGATCATTCTATTCCTCTGTCTCTAGATCATTCTATTCCTCCGTCTCCTTCTAGATCATTCTATTCCTCCGTCTCCTTCTAGATCATTCTATTCCTCCGTCTCCTTCTAGATCATTCTATTCCTCCGTCTCCTTCTAGATCATTCTATTCCTCCGTCTCCTTCTAGATCATTCTATTCTTCCGTCTCCTTCTAGATCATTCTATTCCTCCGTCTCCTTCTAGATCATTCTATTCCTCCGTCTCCTTCTAGATCATTCTATTCCTCCGTCTCCTTCTAGATCATTCTATTCCTCCGTCTCCTTCTAGATCATTCTATTCCTCCGTCTCCTTCTAGATCATTCTATTCCTCTGTCTCCTTCTAGATCATTCTATTCTTCCGTCTCCTTCTAGATCATTCTATTCCTCCGTCTCCTTCTAGATCACCCTATTCCTCCGTCTCCTTCTAGATCATTCTATTCCTCCGTCTCCTTCTAGATCATTCTATTCCTCCGTCTCCTTCTAGATCACCCTATTCCTCCGTCTCCTTCTAGATCATTCTATTCCCCCGTCTCCTTCTAGATCATTCTGTTCCTCCGTCTCCTTCTAGATGATTCCATTCCTCCGTCTCCTTCTAGATCACCCTATTCCTCCATCTCCTTCTAGATCATTCTATTCCTCCGTCTCCTTCTAGATCATTCTATTCCTCTGTCTCCTTCTAGATCATCCTATTCCTCTGTCTCTAGATCATTCTATTCCTCCGTCTCCTTCTAGATCATTCTATTCCTCCGTCTCCTTCTAGATCATTCTATTCCTCCATCTCCTTCTAGATCATTCTATTCCTCCGTCTCCTTCTAGATCATTCTATTCCTCCGTCTCCTTCTAGATCATTCTATTCCTCCGTCTCCTTCTAGATCATTCTATTCCTCCGTCTCCTTCTAGATCATTCTATTCCTCCGTCTCCTTCTAGATCATTCTATTCTTCCGTCTCCTTCTAAATCATCCTATTCCTCCGTCTCCTTCTAGATCATCCTATTCCTCCGTCTCCTTCTAGATCATTCTATTCCTCCATCTCCTTCTAGATCATCCTATTCCTCCGTCTCCTTCTAGATCATTCTGTTCCTCCGTCTCCTTCTAGATCATTCTATTCCTCCGTCTCCTTCTAGATCACCCTATTCCTCCGTCTCCTTCTAGATCATTCTATTCCTCCGTCTCCTTCTAGATCATTCTATTCTTCCGTCTCCTTCTAGATCATCCTATCCCTCCGTCTCCTTCTAGATCATTCCGTTCCTCCGCCTCTCTCCTGCCAGGACATCCGGAATCGTACGTTCCTCTTTCTCGTTCCGGAATATTCTACAGACCCCCCCCCCCTCCCTTAGCCCTTCCATGCTCCGTTCCTGTGTGCATGACCCACTCCCTCCCCCCGTTCCTGTTCCTGCTTACTTTCATTCCTACGTGCATTCCGGTTGTTGCTGCTAATTGGAATATTGCACTCCAAAACCAGGTTTAATAAATATGTTTTCAAACAACACACACATACGCAATCCCCCTCCCCCCCTCTCGGCCACTCCAACTAGTGCACTGGGGAAAAAAGTCAAATTTGCAATGCTGGAAAAAACTAGCACTGTCCTATATCTGTGTTTGGCTGAACATGCCGGGACAGTGCCTTGTGTGGGACTACATGCACACGCACGCACGCACATACGCACGCACGCGCGCGCACACACACACACACACACACACACATACTCACTCACACAACAACACACAACAACACACACACATACGAACACACACGCGAACACACACACACACACGAATACACACACACACACACTCAGAGTCAAACAAACAAACATAAGTACTCTATGCGTATGTAGACAACTTGAAGTGTATACATGAACCTCGTGTGTAAGGGGAGGGGGGAGGAGAGAGGGGGAAGGGAAGAGGGGGTGGAAAGGGAGAGGGGGAAGGGGAGAGGGGGAAAGGTTAGAGGGGGTGGAAAGGGAGAGGGAGAAGGGGAGAGGGGGGGGGAAGGGTGCACTTTGGTGATTGTGTTCTTGATTATTCAAGGCGACTGATGTTTATATTAAAGGCTGAAAGTGCTTGGTCGTCCGATTACAAGTCAGTCACTGCATATAAACAAGTGTGTAACAACTGACTGAACTGACCGACTGTGTGTGTGCGTGTGCGTGTGCGTGTGCGTGTGCGCGTGCGTGTGTGTGTGTGTGTGTGTGTGTGTGTGCGTGTGTGTGCGTGTGTGTGCGTGTGTGTGCGTGTGTGTGTGTGTGTGTGTGTGTGTGTGTGTGTGTGTGTGTGTGTGTGTGTGTGTGTGTGTGTGTGTGTGTGTGTGTGTGTATGTGTGTGTGTGTGTGTGTGTGTGTGTGTGCGTGTTTGTGTGTGTGTGTGTGCGTGTTTGTATGTGTGTGTGTGCGTGTTTGTATGTGTGTGTGCGCGTGTGCGTGCGTGCATGTTTGGATGTGTGTATGTGTGCATGTGCGTGTGTGTGTGTGCGCGTGTGTGCGTGCGTGCGTGCTTGCGTGCATGTTTATATGTGTTCTATGTGTATGAGTGAAATAGTGAGTGCACGTTTGTGTTTATGCATGTGTGCGAGAGTGCTTTTGCGCATGTATACCTAGCCAGAAGCGAGTATATGATCATGAAAACACCTGGCAATCGCGTGGCGTGACTTCTTGCGCCGGGCATTGAGGTGGGAAGTATCAAATTATTCATGTGGTAAACAGCATAGGCGCTGCGACCCGGTTCATGCACTACGTTGTGATACATTCGGTCTGTTTGTTAGGACGCAGGGCATAAATACCTGTAAATCTTTATAATAGCGTTAGGTTATTTCGCAAGCATCTGTGTATCATACCATGGCCAACATTTCACAGACTTACACAAACACACAAGCACGCACAGACACGCACATCTACCCATCTCCATCCCATTCCTCCTGTAACTTTCAATTCCATAACTGCGAGTGCAAGCAAACACAAACGCAAAACTCAAACACAGGGGCGAATATGTTTCATACGTACCCAGCATTTAGTACGAGCGCTCCCAGGCTTCAGCACGCAACACTTTACACATTCATTTGCATTTTCCCGCTGCAGCTGCGTCTTAGGCCCGACCTTACGTAACGGGGCATATTTTGAAGGCTGGCGCGGCTGAGGTCTCTCTCTTTCTATATATATATCTTCAGCCTGAGCTCATCCTGCTTAGTAAACAGGACAATTAAGGGAAGGCTGGTTTCTCCTCCCCCTCCTCTCACCCTCTCAGTTCTTTGAAGATCCTCTCCTCTCTCATTCCACTTTCCTCTTCTTCCCCTCCTCGTTCCTCTCTTTTCTCCTCCCCTCTTTTCCCTTCCTCTACTCCTCTCCTTTCCCCCTCTTCCCGCTCTCCCTTTCTTCTCAATCCCCCCTTAATCTCACCTCCCTCTCCTCTCTCTTCTTCCCCCTTCC
Source organism: Penaeus vannamei (assembly GCF_042767895.1). Lineage (NCBI taxonomy): Eukaryota > Metazoa > Arthropoda > Malacostraca > Decapoda > Penaeidae > Penaeus > Penaeus vannamei. Next base: position 26,179,934 of record NC_091582.1, on the reverse strand, counting down.
CTTCCCTCTCTTCACCGCCTATCTTCTCTCCCCTTCTCTTCTTTCCCCCTGCTCTCCCTTCATTCCCTCCCTCTCCATTTCCCTCTTTGACATTCCCCCCTACATATTTTTTGCCAAGAATAAGATAATCCCCTTCTATATCAAATCCAACATATTTTTCCGGAAGTTTCGGAATCCCTAAACAGATTTCGAATTCTCCTAAATCCGCCAGAGGGGTATCCGAACCTCCTATTCTGTTCCTATTGACTTTTCCGACCCTGATAAAGTCTGTTTCCATTACGTGATTCCTACAACATGTTTTGGATTTATTATTTACCTTCAGGCCGACACGCACATTCCCACTACTGATTACTCGACCACAGTACCTGGAACGAGAGAGAAAAAAATAATCATTAGATTTTCGCACACTCGGAATTCATTTGGAAAAGTGTTTTAAATGGGGGGAAGTGTTTTAAATGGAAAAGTGTTTTAAAGCTTGTGCGCTGGAGAGGCACTCCACGCTCCTGGGCCCAGACCGATATACTTTGACCCCCTTCCATAAACCGATATACTTTGACCCCCTCCCATAAACCGATATACTTTGACCCCCTCCCATAAACCGATATACTTTGACCCCCTCCCATAAACCGATATACTTTGACCCCCTTCCATAAACCAATATAATTCGATCCCCTTCCATAAACCGATATACTTTGACCCCTTCCCATAAACCGATATACTTTGACCCCTCCCATAAACCGATATATTTTGATCCCCTCCCATAAACCGATTCTATAATCTGGTATACTTTAACCCCCTCCCATAAACAGTTATACTTTGACTCCCTCCCATAAAGATATCCCTTTGACCTGATATATTGAACCCCCTCCCATAAACCGATATACTTCAACCCACTCCCATAAACTGATATATTGAACCCCTTCCCATAAACCGATATACTTCAACCCACTCCCATAAACTGATATATTGAACCCACTCCCATAAACAGATATACTTCAACCCACTCCCACAATCAAATATACTTCAACCCACTCCCATAATCAAATATACTTCAACCCACTCCCATAATCAGATATACTTTAACCCACTCCCATAATCAGATATACTTTAACCCCCTCCCATAAACCAATAAACTTTAGTGTTTAAAACTCGTACGCTGCACTGGCACACCACTCCCGCGCGCACCAGAGTTCCCGAGGGCCTGGGTCTGTTCGGACTCGAGTTCCCATCTGCATTTTTGGGCGGCGAGGAACCACAGACTCCCCGGACTGACCCTGGGACGAAGAGCAGTTACAGGGGTGAATCGGAGCCTCAGTTGTAGCAGGGAACAGCCGGAAGATGGTATACTTTTCATACCCACCCTTCCATTCAGGGTCTTGCATTGGTTAACTTCAATTCCCTTCCTTCAATTTCAACCATCTCCCATGAACCGATATACTTAACTCCCTCCCATAAACCGATATATTTGAATCATCTCCCATGAACCGATATACATAACTCCTTCCCATACATCGATATCTTCCATCCACCTCCCATGATCCGATATACTTAACTCCCTCCCATAAGCTGAAATATCCTAACCCCCTCCCACAAACCGACATCCTTCAACCCCCTCCCACAAACCGACATCCTTCAACCCCCTCCCACAAACCGACATCCTTCAACCCCCTCCCACAAACCGACATCCTTCAACCCCCTCCCACAAACCGACATCCTTCAACCCCCTCCCACAAACCGACATCCTTCAACCCCCTCCCACCCGCAAACGCCTCTTCAGACGCCGCCCCAACAGCTTTCCAGAAGCGGCGGAGGTCGAAGGATCCCTCCCCGCCGGCGGCCTCGAGCTCCCCCAGCCGCAGCCAGCGACAGCCCCTCACCAGCTGCGCCCCTCGCAAGTCCAGCAAGATGGCAGAGCTCAGAGGACCCGCCCGACAAGCCCCTCTTCCATCTGGGGGCTCAGAGGCGAGGCGAGAGCAGCAGTACAATCAGCCGTAATGTCCTACGGATACTATACTGTATTTCGCATGGGGCGGGGGCAGGCTAGCGGGGAAGGGAAAGGAGGGGAGTTGCACCATCTTGCTCACAGGTGGATCCGTCAGCCAGGTCAGGAGGGGCGAGGGTCTGATTCACTCAACGGTGAGTCAACGCGAAGGCCGAGCGGGTGAGTCAGCGCGGTGTGGGATGAAACGCCTCACAAAGGAAGACAAGAACCTTCACAACACATCACACAAAACTGTCAGCTTCCCTTGCAGGCGGGTGGCAGATGGCAGCTCGGGCGTCCCACACAGGATCTCCCTCCGAGTAGCCGTGGCAGGTGGTTCGTGACCCTCCGAGGGATGATTGTCTTATTAACTTAATCAATTTCGTTCGGGTCGTAGAGCGCCGGGATTGACTAACAGATTATAGGAGGCGTAATATCAATATACTTACTTTAGACCAAATAATATGGGACGGAGAGGAAAAGGAGGAGGATGGGGGAGGGGGATGAAGAGGTGGTGGTGGTAGAGGAGGAGGATGAGGGGGAGGAAGAAGAGGAGGTGGTGGTGGTAGTGGTGGTAGAATAGGTGATGGTGGAAGAGGAGGAGGAGGAAGAAGAGGAGGGGAAGAAGGAGAAGGAGGAGGAGGAGAAGAAGAAAAATAAAAAAGAAGGAGGAGGAGGAGGAGCAGGTGGTGGTAGAATAGGTAGTGGGTAAGAGGAGCAGAAGGATAAGGAGGATGAGGGGCAGGAGGAGGAGAAGAAGGAGAAGAAAAAGAAAAATAAGAAGGAGAAAGAGGAGGTGCATGAAGATGGAAACGCGGAGGAGGAGGAGGAGGAGGAAAAGGAAGAGGAAGAAGAGGAGGAGGAGGACAACCGGCAGCAGCAGTAGCAGCAGGAGAAAGAGGAAGAAAAAGAAAATGACGAAGAAGAAAGAGAAAAAAGACAAAGAAGAAGAAGAGAAGAAAAAGAATAAGAAAGAAAGATAAAGACATATATGCAGAACCCTATATTTTCCCACTAGCCCTGAACATTACACACACACACGTTATGTACATTATACATAATGTAGCCCTTCTTTCTAGAATTCCAAGCTCGACAATACTACACAGTCCAGAAGTTAAAAAAATGATAATAATAAAAAAAAAAAAAAACTACAATGACAAAGAATGAAGGTTGTCAAGTCGTGATTTTTCCGAGATGAATTAACGCCGGACAAGATTCTCGTCTCATTATGAATTACACAAAGACCAGGTAAAGGTGTGGCACAAACATGGGGTAAATACAAGATAAAGTGAAGATTGCGGGAAGAGGTGCAAAAAAGAGGTAATTAATATCATGAGGACGATGGAGTGAGAGACGGGGATGGAAGAGAGGGAGAAAGACAAAGGGAAAGGGAAAGGAAAAGAGAAAGGGAAAGGAAAAGACAGAGAGAGAGAGAGAGAGAGAGAGAGAGAGAGAGAGAGAGAGAGAGAGAGAGAGAGAGAGAGAGAGAGAGAGAGAGAGAGAGAGAGAGAGAGAGAGAGAGAGTAGAAAAAGAAAGAGAAAGAGAGAAGAGAGAAGAGAGAAGAGAAAGAGAGAGAGAGAGAGAGAGAGAGAGAGAGAGAGAGAGAGAGAGAGAGAGAGAGAGAGAGAGAGAGAGAGAGAGAGAGAGAGAGAGAGAGAAGAGATAGAGAGATAGATAGATAGAGAGAGAGTGAGAAAGAAAGAGCGGATGAAAGTAAATCTATTTCTTACAGGCTGGCTCCTTCATTAACAGATCCCTAGGTTATAATTCCCAAGCCCGTAATAGTTCTGTGTTCATTAAGAATATAGTTATACATTCATTACATTTTTTTCCTCGGATCTAAAATATATCCAAAAATGACAAGAATGGGAGAATAAGACGAAGGGAAGAAGAGAACATGGGTAATTAAGGGACAGAACAAAGAGGGAGAGGTAGATATGAATAAGAGGATTGAAGGAAACAATTAACAAAAATCATAATTAGAAACAGAGTGAAACGCGGGAATGGAATTATGAGAATAAATAAGTTGAAAAAGGATCAAAGAAAATGGGTCTAACAACGAAAAGAGAAACAAAATTCCGAACAATACAAATTAAGACCTTGAAGTGAACCCGACACTAATAATTCCTTTTACGGAAACGCATTCCTGAAATCGGTCCGTTCGTGTCCGCGGCGTGTGACCTACGCTATAATCATGTCATTGCATGATGTTTTAATATATACAACATAAACATACTAACAAAACTTTTATGCACGTTTCATGTTACATGAGGTTGGCACAGAGTCATAATGTTCCTACCTTTTAACACGCAACTCCCAGTAACGTCGACAGAAGTCCCATAACGATCATATTTAGCTAAGCACTCCCTGAAGTACGTCGCCCTCACTCGGCAAGTAAAGAAAACGGGGGAACATGTCTCTTAAAGGTCTGTTACTTTAAGCTTTTCGTTTATTTTACACTTCATCGTGATTCAATTACGTTTCCTACCGCGAACGCACCTTGGACACGGACTTGATATCAAAACCAGGAAAATATATTTTAGTTAAGAATCCTTTTCACTCAGATATCGACACGGAAGCGTTATAGAGAGAAAAACAAATCTTGTTCCTTATTAGGAGCGACAGTTTTTTTTCTGTTTTACACTCCGTATCTGCGCACTACGAAACATTACGGTGATTAACATCACCGATACTAGATATACAGATTAATGATAGTATTAATGGCGATATTAATGTTAATGATGATGATGTTGATGATGATGATGATGATGATGATGATGATGATGATGATGATGATGATGATAATAATGATAATGATGATGGTGATGATGAATATGAAGATAAAAATGAAGATGATCAATAAAGTTAATAAGAACAATAAGGAAAAATAGATCTTTGAATACAGGACACCAATACCCATCGTAAACAAGCACATCAAGTCATTTTTTTCCGTGAAAGTTGCATAAAATGTAAATCAATATGGATGTTTCTCTCCTTTGCCGTAATACATTTTTTGAGAGAGAAGAGGGAAATCATCTCAATCTTTTTATGTATCGTAATTACTTGTATTTTTTCCTATTCAAAAGTGGATTCGTCAAAATCTAAACAAATAATCAAATCATATCATTTAAGAATCTGCAGTGGATGCCAAACAAACAAAATCAAATATACTGTATACTCTACCTTGCCCCCCCCCTTCCTTCCCCTCTCTTCTTCCTCTTTCCCCTCTCCCATCCTCTGGCATTAACCCTTCTACTTCCTCCCTTCCCCTTTTCTTTCCCTCTTCCTGCCCCCTCATCCCACCTTTCCCCTACCACTCTTACTTCCTCTTTCTCGCTCTCCTTTCCCCTTCTTCCCTTCTCGCTATTCCCTATCCCCTTCCTCCTCCCCTTCCCCCATCCCTTACACCCTTCTCTTCCTCCTTTACCCCCCCCCCCTCCTCCTTCCCTCTTCTCTCTTACTTCCTCTTACCTCCCCCTTCCCATCCCCCTTCTTTTTTCTCCTCCCCTCCCCCCTTCCCATCCCCCTCCCTTCCCTCCTTCCCCTCCTCCACCCCCTCCCCTACCCCCCTCCCTTCCCCTCCCTGTTGAACCTCCACTAATCCGCGCGGAACACCCAAACTTTCCCCCGCCTCACAGCCAAATAATCTCCCGAACACAGCAAGATCATCTCAACATCTCCATGATAAGTTTTGCGTCGTGTCAGGAACCCGAACTTCGAAATAATACAAAGGAGAGAGAGAAAGAGAGAGAGAGAGAGAGAGAGAGAGAGAGAGAGAGAGAGAGAGAGAGAGAGAGAGAGAGAGAGAGAGAGAGAGAGAGAGAGAGAGAGAGAGAGAGAGAGAGAGAGAGAGAGAGAGAGAGAGAAAGAAAGAGAAAGGCAGAGAAAGAGAAAGGCAGAGAAAGAGAAAGACAGAGAGAAAGAAAGAGAGAGAGAGAGAGGGAACCAAAGAAAGAAAGAGAACGAGTCCTTTTGTGAGGGTTCTCTTCTTTTTTCTCTTTTCCTTCTACTTTCCCCCCCCACCCATCCTTTTTTCCCTTCCTCCCTACGGCAGCAGGAGTCAGGAAGTCTTTGTGCAAAAGGTCCTGCTTGCGGGTCATTATGACTACGTGAGAAAGGAGGGAGGGGAAAAGAGAGGGGAGGGAAGGCTAGGGGAGGGGAAGGAAGGTGATGGGAGAGGAGTGGAAGGGAGAGGAGAGGAGAGAAGGGGAGGGGAAAGGAGGGGAAAGGAGGGGAAGGGAGGGGATGGGAGGGGAGGGGAGGGGGAGGTAGGGGAGAAAAGGGAAGGTGAGGAGAGAAGGGGAGGTGAGGGGAGGGGAGGGACCTAGGAGAGGGAAGGGGAGCGGAGGGGAGGGGAGAGAAGGAGAGGGGAGGGGAGGGTTGAAGAAAGAGGAGGTTAGGGGATATGATGATTATGGGAAAGAAGAGGAATAGGAGGAAAAAGAGGATAGGAAGAAGGAGGAGGAGGAGGGTTAGAGAGAGGGGAGGTAGAAAAGAAGTAGCAGTAGGAGGAGGAGGCGGAAGAGGACTAGAGGGGAAGAGAAAAAAAAGCAGGAGAAAGAAGGTGGGGGAGGAAGGATACGGATCAGGTGAAGGAGGAAGATAAGGATAAGGGAGAAGATAAAGAACAGAGAGAGAAGAGAAGGAGAAAGACAAGAAGTGAGAGAGAAAGAGATAGAAGCCACGGAGGAAATCGAGAAGGATGAAGATGAGAATAAGAATAAGAATAAGAATAACAGGAGGGGAGAGGGCGAAAGCGAGTGCGTGAGTGTGCGAACGACAGAAAAGTGGACGAGAGAGAGAGAGAAGGAAACAGAAAAGGGAAGAGCGAGAGAGTGAGGGATGTGTGAGGGCGAGCACAAGAGAGAGAAGATAAGTGGACAACGAAGGTAAAATATTAAAACGGATAACGTAGCGAAGGGATAAGTAGCAGAGGGCGATAGAGGGGAGCGGACAGAGGGTGAATAACGGTAGGGGACAGAGGGAGAGGGAGATAGAAATAATATGCAATAATATGGGAAACAGGACAAAAGAGGAGGTAACAGATGCAGGGGAAGAGACAGGAAGGATGACAGGTGGAAGGGAATGGGAGAAGGATTGTGCGCGAACGAGGGCGGAAAGAGAGAGAAAGAGAGAGAGAGAGAGAGAATGAAAGAAAGATAGAGAAAGAGAAAGACCGAGAGTGAGAGAATGAAAAAGAATGAAAGAAAGAAAGAGAAAGAGAAAGAGAAATAATAAAAATGAGAGAGAGAAAAAAAAGATAGTCGAGAGAACCCCCCCCCCCCATCATCCCAAACACAAAAAGTCGAAACCAAGAACAACCGAAGAAACCAGAAGAAATACACCCACAGGCAGACACAACACACACACACCACAGAC
>NC_091582.1:26165073-26167573 GCF_042767895.1 Penaeus vannamei | reverse complement strand
TTTCTTCCATGAAAGGCAATTTTAGTAAAGACACATTTATCATAAACTGATTAAAAAAACGAAACGAAATACCTTAGGAATTTTTTCCTCAATTTTTTTCTTTCCCAATGATATCATGTTTTTTTCATCAGATAGGTAATGGTATTATCAACGACATATCATTCTTATCAGGTAGACGGTATTTTACCCACTAATTTAGCGCTTCAATAAAATTTTGCAAGGTAGCACTAATCCAATAACGTTGCAATGTGAAAAAAAATTGAAATTTTCTGAACGCGAAATTCTAATAAGAATATCGCTTTCCTGACGATTTGTTTAGAAATAATTAGTTGAATATTAATTGACGAATTATATCAAGATTAATCGCATACAGTTGTCAGCGCTGTAATGGTGACGTCATAATGCCCTTGTTGCCATATTCACGTAGGATTTTTTGTAGCTTTTGTCTAATAATAAAGGAGTGTTGTTGTCTTAGTGAGAAATGATGTTGTTGCTAAGTTTGTGTTGCTCGAGAAAATATGTTTAGTCGTTAGAATAGTGCTATTATCGTGATTATTTGCGGAAAAAATACTAACCGGCAACGTTCGAGATTGCAATACATATATATATTTCTTCGCCTCTTCTAAAACCGGATATTTCTAATCCCTCATGTTTGAATAATACCTCCCCCCCCCAACCCCACCTCTGCCTCCGAGTTACATAGAAAATGTGATACAAGTTTAACGAAAAGAAAACGGAAAAAATCAATCTTACTGAACCCAAAACAATTTTCACATCACGAACACATTACGAAAAGACCAAACCGTGACGTCATACCCACACGGAACACTCGCCACGTGTTGGATGCGCGGGCGGACGCTCCACGCCCACGAAATGGAGATGGGGGTGCGAGAGTGGGCGGGACTAGTAGTGGGGGGAGGGAGCTCTTCGGGAACACCTGTCAGGAGATTCTTCAGGTAAGCGAAGGAGTGAGAGGGGAGGGGAAAGGAGGGGAGGAGAGGAGAGGGGAATAGAGAGAAGGGGAAGGGAGGGGAGGGGAGGGAAGAGGAGGAAAGGGAAGGGCAGGGGGAGGGGAAAGGTTGGGGAGGGGTGGGGAGAGAGGGGGAGGGAAAGGAGGTGAAGCGAAAGGGAGGGGTGAGGGGGTGAGGACGGGCTGTAAGAGCAGGTGGGCGGGGGAAGGGAAGGAGGAGGGGCGAGAAGGGGCGGGGAGCGCGTAAGAGCGAGCTATGCATGGCAAACCGCAACCCAAGGGCGCCATAATTGAGGATCGCAAAAATACATTCATGAACGCTAACACAAGGGGGATAACCCGCGGCCTTTAATATAAAACGACGCTCACATGCCACGCACATTAACACAGGCCAACACACAAACACAAGGCCACGTCCGCGAGCACAAGGGTAACACACAAGCGCCGCATGCAAGCAGACAGGGCGGATGAAGCAAACGTCACAAAGATACACAGAGAGTGACAAGCACGCGACGACGCACAGAGAGTGACAAACACATCCCACATCTATGAGAACGCGTTAAAGAACAAGCAACAACGGCCTTTAAGAAACTCTGTCGTAAGGCCGCGTATCGCTTGCTTCCCGGCCGAGCTTTGTTCATTACCTTAAACATTCGAAGACGTTTTGACTTTTATTGGGTGTAAACATGGAGGTAATATAATGTAAACAAATAATGAACTACATGTCGCTCGTACTTTTTTAAAAAGAAAAGAATGTATATACAATAAGTCAATCATCTTTAAACTTCCCGGAATAATATTAGCTAATATATTCCCAGTTCGCAATATCAGACGAAACCTTCATCTGCACAGGATAACACAACAGATTATAACACCATTGATGTAAATACTAAGGTACAGGATGGACGATACAACAGCCACATATCTTATGCGCATGATGTTATGTGGTTCCTCCTACATGGCCTGCGTATGTGGCCTTTTTCCGTGTGAGAATCTATTACCGGTTTCTCCTTCTCGCTATCGTGGGATTCGTACCGGCAGAAACGAACACTTGCACACACGTACCCATTGAAACATCGATAAGGAAGCGATAAGACACACACGCATACACACAAAAGCGCACATACAATACGCACATATGAAAAGAAAATGAGAGAACGAGAGAAAGAGCAAAATGTATCTATCAATCGTTCTATCTCGGTAAATAAATGGACAAATAAATAATGTAATAAATACGAACGCATACACAAGCAAACATCCACACCCTCACAGTGTATGTTTGTGTGTGTGTGTGTGTGTGTGTGTGTGTGTGTGTGTGTGTGTGTGTGTGTGTGTGTGTGTGTGTGTGTGTGTGTGTGTGTGTGTGTGTGTGTGTGTGTGTGTGTGTGTGTGTGCGCGCGCGCGCGCGCGTGCGTGCGTGCGTGTGTGTATACATATATATACATACATATATATATGCATACATATATATATATATATATATATATATATATATATATATATATACATACATATATATATATATATATA
>NC_091582.1:26152573-26160073 GCF_042767895.1 Penaeus vannamei | reverse complement strand
AGAGAGAGAGAGAGAGAGAGAGAGAGAGAGAGAGAGAGAGAGAGAGAGAGAGAAAGAAAGAGAGAGAGAACTAAATAGATAGATAAAGATAATCTTTGAAAGAATGATAGTTCACCGTTGAAAAATCAGGGACATTATGCAAGACGATCGAAGAAGCAGATCATTAACGACACATTATTACGAACGGAGGCGCACCGAGGAAGACGCAAAGCACCCACAAAACGCAGGAAAACCCAAGAAAAAGCAAAACCCGGCAAGTGAACTTTACACAGCCCGCAGTAGGGTAATGCAGCTACTCGACGAAGCACAGATAAAAATATTCCGGGAGCCATGAAGTTCCCGCGTAAACATGTAAGAAGGAGCGAGACATTGCAAAACACAGCGAGATGATGCGCAAGAATGCAACAGGAAGTATCACGACACGACTAAGTGCAGTAAAATGGCACAGGACATAATAGTGCGCGCTAGGACATAATAAGACGTAGTTAAGCGGGACAGAACGCAGGTAGGAAGCAGCAGAATGTAAAAGGATGTAAATACAAGTCTTAAAACGCAACAGGATCCAGTAGGACGCCCCAAGAAGCGGTGTGAAGGACATAAAAGGTTAAAATGATCACAAGCTGGACGCTGTGTTGTGTCTACAGTTGACAATCACCGGACGGAGTTCATAACGGATCGGAGCCAGAGCCTCGGTCGCCTGTTAGGGGATCGAACCCTAAGAAGAGACAATAAACGAATAGGTTTAATGATCCCGAGGGAGATAAAGCGACGGAGGAAGAACGGGCCGTAAAATATGAGAAAACAAATACGTAAAAGATGCAGATAGAAAAAGAAAACGAGCAAACATAGACTACGGACGAAAGAACGAAAGAATAGCAGAGGTTATGGCGAAACCTTGCTCGTGTGCGTGGGACAGACAAGCTAATGTATAATGCTCGTAATTAATGATTATCTTTCCCAGTATTCATTATCTCCTTTTTTATATTCCCTCTCTTTTTTTGGGCTTAGTCTCCATGACAAAACACTTCATGTAAAAAAGCGAAGGCAATATATCTCCCACAACACAGCGTCACGTGATCTCTGACGTCATGCGAAGAACAATCACGTTAACACCTTCGCTGCGTTATGGATAGCGGTTCCGCGTTCTCTCTAATATTCCCTCATTATGCTAACTTCGTAATCAACGTCAAAAGTTGAATTTTTAAACCAAATTTTCATTCAGCACGCTACAAAAAAGAAAAAAAAGAAAGAAAAAGAGAGAGAAAAAAAAAAGAAAAAAAAAAAGAGAAAAAAATACACGACCTTTAAATCACCTGAATCATTTTCACCGAATATGATTGAGTGTGATTACTCAAAATAACACTTTTTTTTCTCTCTCTCTTTCTCAAGTCCTCTTCGTATTTTCCTGTAGTCAAAAAAACCTTTCTCTCTCTCTCTCTCTCCCTCTCCGTCTCCCCCTCCCCCCTTCCCCCTCTCTCTCCCTCTCCTCTCTTTCTCTCCTCTCTTCCTGCTCATATTTTCTCCCGCGGTCATTAACATCGTCATAATTCTAGCCGCTGTCAATCTCCGTGCTGGAACTTTGATTACGTATGATCAATATATTAACCCATTTCACCATCACGGGCGACTTCGCAATGAGCATTAACATAATTGATATGCAACGGCGGAGGAGGAGGAGGAGGAGGAGGAGGAGGAGGAGGAGGCGGAGGGTGTCAGTCGCCGGCCTGACGCGCACGAAACGCCGCCGCTGCCTTTTTCTGCTTCTTTTTTTTTTCTTTTTTCTTTTTCTAGGGGAGGGGAGAGGTGGGGGAGGGAAGGGAAGGATTAATGGATGGGTGCCTGGGTGGGTGGGTGGGTGGGTGGATGGATGGATGGGTGTTTGAGTGGATGGATGGATGGATGGATGGATGGATGGATGGATGGATGGATGGATGGATGGATGGATGGATGAATGGATGGGTGGGTGGGTGTTTGGGTGGATGGATGGATGGATGGATGGATGGATGGATGGATGGGTGGGTGGGTGTTTGGGTGGATGGATATGGATGGATGGATGGATGGGGTGTGGTGGGTGGGGTGGATGGATGGATGGATGGAGGGATGGATGGATGGAGGGAGGGAGGGATGGAGGAATGGAGGGGTGGGGGGGTGGGGGGGGGGGTGTTTGGGTGGATGGATGGATGGATGGATGGATGGATGAATGAATGAATGGATGGGGTGGGGTGGGGGTGGAGGGAGGGGAGGAGAAAGAAAGAGAGTAGAGAAAGAAAGAAAAATAGAAATAAAGATAGATAGATAGATAGACAGAGAGAGAGAAAGAGAAAGAGAAAGAGAAAGAAAACGAGAAAGAGAGAGAGACAGACAGATAGATAGATCCTTTCCTATGCGGTGTGGAGGGTAAGGGGAAAGGGTGGGAAGAGAGGCTGGGGAGGGGGAGGGAGCAGAGAAGGGGGGGTGGGGTGGGGGTAAAACGTTGGCAGTCACGTTATGATATCCCTCGGCATGCACAGGCGCTTATGCACGCAAATGAATAAAGGTACGTACGAGTATATCTGTTTATCCATGTTCCTGGGTAAATATCCAGGCACAGTCACATACTCGCAGAAACAAACACACAGGCAAATAGACACTTGCAAGAATAGGCTTACACACAGGAACACATATACTCTCTCTCTCTCAAACGCACACACATAAACATATACAGACACGTACACAAACACGCGCATACATGCACACACACACACACACACACACACACACACACACACACACACATGGACACATGCACACACACACACACACACACACACACACACACACACACACACACACACACACACACACACGCACAACGTTTCTAAACCTATACGTACATGTACCCAACTCAAACAATACAACACTAGACATACTCGTACCTTTTCTCACCTCCCTCTCTCCCTCTCCTTTATTGTTGCATCTCTACCTCTCTGCCTACCTTCTCTCTTCCCATGATTCGCTAATCCTTCCTGCCTCTAACACCCTTTTATGAATCCTGCACCCTTAACCCTTTGCCCCTTTCACGTCCCTCACTCTTCAACCCTTTTTCAACATTGATTAGACCCGTTTCATCTACATGTCTTCCCTTCGGCCTTTCTCTCTCTCTCTTGCCTCTTCCCTCTTTCCATCTCCTTTCTCTCCCCTTGCGGCCTCTTCCTCCCTTCTCTTCTCCTGGCTTTTTTTTTTCCTGCCTCCAGCCCTGCTCTTCCCTCTTCCTCTCCCCTTTCCACCTCCTTCTTCCTTCTTCCCTCACTTCATCTTCTAACCCCTCTCTTCTCTCTTCTTCCCCACCTGCTTTACCAGTTCCCTCCTTCTTCACTCCTCCTCCTTCTTTCCCCACCTCATGCCCCCTCCCTCCTCCCTACTCCTTCCCCCTACTCCTTCCTCCTCTCTCCGTCTTCTATCCTTCCCATCCCTCCCCCAACCTTCCTTTCTCCTTACCCTCCCTCCTTCCCACCTCCCTTCCCTCCCTCCCTCCCTTCCCTCCCCTTCCTCATCCATGCAACAACTGCACTTCCTTTCATTTAAAAAATAATAATAAATAAAAATGGAACAAATTCGAGCGAAACATTTAATTGTGTGTTACGGTCGTGTTCGTAAGGCAAACATCAAACCTACACTCTTGTTTCACTTAATGGCATACTGGGTAAACACTGCCGCCTTTCATTTATTTATATAGATATACAAAATGGCAACCCGAACGAGGCAAACCTTTTTTTTCATTATTTCGACGTATATGCAGGTCTGATGAGGTAGATGCGTTCGGCTGCGTGGTTGTGGAGGGAGAGGGAGAGGGAGGGGGGGAGGGAGAGGCAGGGAGAGAGAGAGGGGGAGGGGGAGAGGGAGGGGGGAGGCGGGAGGGGGAAGGGGGAGGGGGAGGGGGAAGGGGGAGGGGGAGGAAGGAGGGATGGAGAGGGGGATGGAGAGGGGGATGAAGAAAGAGAGAAGGGAGCAGGAAGAGAGAGAGAGAGAAGAGAGAGAAGGAGGGAGGGAGAGAGAGAGAGAGAGCGAGAGAGAGAGAGAGAGAGAGAGAGAGAGAGAGAGAGAGAGAGAGAGAGAGAGAGAGGAGGGAGGGAGGGAGAGAGGAGAGAGGGAGAGAGAGGGAGGGAGGAGAGAGAGAGAGAGAGAGAGAGAGAGAGAGGGAGAGGAGAGAGAGAGAGAGAGAGAGAGAGAGAGAGAGAGAGAGAGAGAGAGAGAGAGAGAGAGAGAGAGAGAGAGAGAGAGAGAGGGAGATAGAGAGGGAGGGAGAGGGAGAGAAGGGGGGAAGAGAGAGAGAGGGAGAGAAAGAGAAAGAGGGGAGGAGGGAGAGAGAGAGAGAGGAGGGAGGGGAGAGAGAGAGAGAGAGAGAGAGAGAGAGAGAGAGAGAGAGAGAGAGAGAGAGAGAGAGAGGGAGAGGGAGAGGGAGAGGGAGAGGGAGAGGGAGAGAGGGAGAGAGAGAGAGGGAGAGGGGGAGAGAGGGAGAAAGAGAGAGAGAGAGAGAGAGAGAGAGAGAGAGAGAGAGAGAAAGAGGGAGAAAGAATGAGTTATAAACACACACACCCGCACACACACACTGCAGTTCCTTCCCCTTCCCTTCCCTATTTTTTTCCCTCTCTCTCTAAGCCCCCTCCTCCTACCCATGCCTCTCAATACCCCCCCCCCCCCAACACCACTCATCCTCCCACCAATTCAGCATTTACATAATAAACAAATTGTCCGAAATTTGCCCGGACTCAACAGTTACAAAAAGGAGGACTTGACCTTGATGTTTGACCCACTCGCATAAGGTAAACAGAGATGCATCAGCTAAATCCGAAACACATGGCAAATGTTTAGTAACTGGAGGAGAAACGGCGTAAAAAATATTGGAAAATCATCGTCTCGGATTTCATTTTGCTCTTGAGTCGGTGGGCGAAAAATAGTGTCTTTATCAGGCGAAAAATATTCTCCTTATTAGGCGATATCTGTGAATGAATGGCTAAAATAAGGATGTGGTTCTTGTATCTGTTTAATGGGATGAAAAATTTACTGTCGTATCCCCCACTGTTTATTTCATTTCTGGATTTTTTTTCCACACTGCACTATCAATTGCCGCTAAATACCTTTATTCACAGAATCACAAATAATACCAACACCAACTGTAATAATTTCGAGTAACATTCAATTTTCATATTTTCCGCGATAAGCACTGGGATCAAATGACACCTGTCATATGAACTTGTCATCTCTCTGGGCATACAGTCAGTAAAGCACGCTCTTGCCTCGGATGATGACGTGGCCGAACGCTATTGGCTGCCTTTGAATTCCCGGTCACATACACGCTTCCGCCGCTCTACCTGCGGTGCCGTCGCTCACGGACCGCAGCGCGCCTATACAAGTAGACAGAGAAAGAGAGAGAGAAGTAAATCAATCAAAGCAATCAGAAAGAGAAAGAGATAGAAAAACGAGGGAGGAAGAGAACGTGCGAGAGGAAAAGGCTAACGGCAAAGAGCAACAAAGAGAAAACGAGAAACGATTAATAATCCAATCTTCCAAGGCGACGAAGCACTCATCCCGCCCACACTCCTTCCCGATCAGCGTTTGGCTCTCTCCACACCCTGGCCTTCACTCTAACAAGCTTCCCCACACCCTTGTCCCGCCCGCCCTTCCCCCTTGTTGCTTCCCCACACCCTTGTCCCGCCCGCCCTTCCCCTTGTTGCTTCCCCACACCCTTGTCCCGCCCGTCCTTCCCCCCTGTTGCTTCCCCACACCCTTGTCCCGCCCGCCCTTCCCCCTTGTTGCTTCCCCACACCCTTGCCCCGCCCGCCCTTCCCCCTGTTGCTTCCCCACACCCTTGTCCCGCCCGCCCTTCCCCTTGTTGCTTCCCCACACCCTTGCCCCGCCCACCCTTCCCCCTTGTCCTGCTTACACTGAGATCCTGCCCCCTCCCCCCCCCACACACACCCTGGCTTTCCCTCACACTGAAACTTGATCAGACTTCCCACACCTCTTGGCCAGTTCTTTGCACACTAACCTTGCCTACGCTACACTGCGGGCAAGTCCTTCATTTTGCATGTTCTGCAATTTTACAGGGGAATCTAGTCTTTATTCCAAAAGGGAGGTTTGTTTATTCGTAATTTTCTCTCTCTTGGCTTAGTTCTGCACTCGACATTACCCTCGTCTACACTACACTGTACTATACTAATCTTGTTTGGCTTCTACATTCAACACTCCATCCTTGTCTACACTCAACATTCAACCCTCTTTCCCTGTTTACACTCTAAATTACATAATCATTTTTCTTCTACTTTCTTAGCCTGTATTTTAGATTTCTCAACCGGCACTACAAATCGTACCCCGATCCATACAGTCTACTCCTACCAACACTCTAAATTATACACCTGGTATTTTTATTTTTTATTTTTATCCATCTTTCCACTTATCCACATCCCTTCCCACGCGTAGCCTCCCAGCTCCCTCGCAGAAGCCTCCTAACTATTCATTTCTTTATCAAGTTTTCAAAATTAGCCACCCTCATTTTCCTGGACCCCCCCTCCTTCCTACCCCCTCCCCTCCCCAGCTCTCTTATCTCATCTCCCCTCCTTACTCCCCTTCCCTACTCCCCCTGCTCTTATTTCTTCCTTTCCTCCTTCCCTCTCATTCTTCCCTTCCCTTCCTTCCTTGCTTCGTACCCTCTTCAATTTCCCCTTCTACCTTACCTTCTTACCTCCTTCTTCTTTTCTCTTCTTCTTTTCCCCCCTCCTCATCCTTCCCCTCCCCTTTCCCCTCATCCTTCACTTCCTAACCCTTTCCTCTCCTCTCCTTTCTTTCACCCCCCTTCTTCCTAACTCACCCTTCCCTCTTATCTCCCCTTCCCTCTTACCCTTTCCACCTCCTTTCCCCTCTCTGCTTCGCTATAACGACCCTCATTCAGCAAAGCAAAAGAAGGGAAAGGAGATAAGGTTAATAAAAGGGAAGAACAGAAGGAGACAAGGAAGGAGATAAGATGGCCGGATGATAACAAGTAAAAGAGGAGACAGAGGAGAGAAAAAAACGAAGGAGAATAAAGAGAGGGGAAGATGATAAGAAATACGCATACACACGCAAAGTGAGAAACAGAGAGACAGAGAGAGAGAGAAAAAGTGACAGTGAAAGAGAAAGAGAACTAAGAGAGAAAAGAAAAGAAAAGCACCGAAATTGAAAAAAGGAAAGAGGGGGTAAAGATAAGATAACAAAGCTAAATATACTAACAAAAGGAATAAGGGGAATGGATAAGAAAAATGGAAACGGAGAAAAACAAAGAACAGAAGAAAACAAGTGAGAAAAAATGTCTTTTATCCTCCTCTGCTAAGGAAGATAAGCGGAGTGGAAAATGAGAAGAGGAAGGAGAAGGAGGAGGAGGAAAATGAGGGGGAGAAGGGGGAGGAAGGAGGAGAAAGAGAAGGAGGAGGGGGGAGAAGGAGGAATAAGGAGAAGGAGAGAGGAGGAGGGAGGAGAAGGAGGAGG
>NC_091582.1:26130073-26147573 GCF_042767895.1 Penaeus vannamei | reverse complement strand
GAGGGGAGGGGGTGGGAGAGGTTGTGGGGTGGGGGAGGGATGGGGTGGAGGGAGTCGGGGAGGGTGTGTGGGGTGGGGGGAGGGAGTGGCATGGAAGGGGTGGGGGAGGAAATATGAGGGAAGAAGAGGAGGCCGAGAGAAAAGAGACAGGAAAGCTGGAGAATGAGAATCAGAGAGAAAAAACCATTTAAAGAAAGGAAGACGTTCAAATAGAATGAGAAGGAGAAAAAAAGAAGATGAAAGAAGAAGAGGACGAGGAGGAGAAGGAGAAGGAGTCAGGGGGTAGGAAGAGGAAAGAGGGGGGGGGGAGAACACAGAGAACCAAAACATTTATAACTTCGCTGGAGGTGTTCTTCAGCGTCGACCCGACCGGCCTGTCGACGCTTCCGGGGGAAAAAGGAATGGAAATCCGAGGCAACTTCAGAAACCTGCAGCCACGCCGGAGTCGCTGGGCTGGGTCGAGCATCCTGTGCTGCGGGGACTCTTTCCTGGCGCTGGCGCTCTACCTCTTTCTTTTCTCTTTCTCTCTCTCTTCTCTTTCTTCTCTCTCTTTTCCCTTTCTTTCTTTCTCTCTCTCTCTCTCTCTCTCTCTCTCTCACTCTCTCTCTCTCTCTCTCTCTCTCTCTCTCTCTCTCTCTCTCTCTCTCTCTCTCTCCCTCTCTCCCTCCCTCCCTCTTTCCCTCCTTCCCTCCCTCTTTCCCTCTTCCTCCCTCTTTCCCCTTCCTCCCCTTTCTTTCTTCCTTCCTCCTCCTCTTTTCTTTCCCTTTCCTCCTCTTCTCTCCTTCCTTCCCTTCCTCCCTCTTTCCCTCCCTCCCTCCTTCTTTCCTTCCCTTCCTCCCTCTTTCCTTCCCTTACTCTTCCTCTGCCTTCTCCTCTCCCTCTTTTCTCTCTCTCCTTCCTCTCCCTTCCTCTTCCTCTGCCTCTCCCTCCCTCTTTCTCTGTCTCTTTCTCTCCCTCCCTCCCTCAATCCCCTCTCCCTTTCTACCCTCCCTCCCACCCACCCATCCATCCACCCACTCACCCTCCCACTACCTACCCTTTTCCCCTCCTCCCTCCTCCTTTCCCTCCCTCCCTCTTTCCCTCCCTTACTCTTCCTCTGCCTCTCCCTCCCTCTTTCTCTCTCTCCTTCCCTCCCTTCCTCTCTTCCTCTGCCTCTCCCTCCCTCTTTCTCTCTTTCTCTGTCTCTTTCTCTCCCCCCCTCCCTGAATCCCTTCCTCCCTCCCTCCCTCCCACCCACCCACTCACCCTCCCACTCCCTACCCTTTCTCCCTCTCCCTCCCTTACCCTCCCCCTCTCCCTCTCCCTCTCCCCCCTCCCTCCCTCCCTCTCCAGGCCATCATGCGTCACCTCCACACGTACCTCCTGCGTCACGTACTTAGGGATGCGATCGGAGGGAAATGTTCGAACCATGTGCATTTGACAAGTTAAAGTTGGACGGACAACACAAAGCCTTTTTCATCCGCTGACATCACAGACACCTACACGCACGCACATACGCACATACGCACGCATATACACACAGGTAGACGCGCACACACATACAGAGAGGAAAACATACGTACACATACGCATACATATATATATAAAAAAAACGACTCCCACACATATATACACATACACAGACACACGTACACACTCACACACGCACAGATACACAGACACACACGTACACAGCAATATATATATATATATATATATATATATATATATATATATATATATATATATATATATATATATATATATATATATATATATATATATATAATATATGTATATATACAGACGTATAGTTACACAACATCACACTCTCCTACACATACGCTCGCGACACACACACATACACATGCACACACACACACACACACTAACACAACTCAAATACAAACACACTCAACTTCGTACATACATACAAGTATACAGACACAAAACCATTATTAATCCTCACTAATCATGAACGAACCAATTATTTTTAAAAAGACAAAAAGAAGGGAGACAAAGAGATATATATAGAGGGAGAGAGGGAGAGAGAAAGAGAGAGAGAGAGAGAGAGAGAGAGAGAGAGAGAGAGAGAGAGAGAGAGAGAGAGAGATTGAGAAGGGGGGGGGGGGGAAAGAAGAAGAACAGAGAGAGAGAGAGAGAGAGAGAGAGAGAGAGAGAGAGAGAGAGAGAGAGAGAGAGAGAGAGAGAGAGAGAGAGAGAGAGAGAGAGAGAGCGAGCGAGAAGGATAGAAGAAAAAAGTTCAGGAAATGCAATACACCATCTCCTTATTGCTTGTTTGCCTGTAAGCTCTGCATCGTTTGTAATATTTTCTTGTTGCTTTGTATTCTTTGTGAAAACTGAAAGCATGACAATTTCCTTCAGCACTTAAGAGGAAGCGACGCAGCTGTAAAAGAGCGGGGAAAGGGGAGAGGAGGAGGGAGGGCGAGAGAGCGGGGAGAAGAGGAAGCAAGGAGAGGGAGAGGAGGAGGGAGGGCGAGAGAGAGCGAGGGAGAAGAGGAGGAAGCAAGGAAGGGAGGAGGAGGGAGGGCAAGAGAGCGAGGGAGAAGAGGAGGAAGCAAGGAAGGGAGGAGGAGGGAGGGCAAGAGAGCGAGGGAGAGGAGGGAGGAAGCAAGGAGAGGGAGAGTAGGAGGGAGGGCGAGAGAGCGAGGGAGAGGAGGAGGAGGGAGGGCGAGAGAGGAGGAGGGAGAGCGAGAGAGCGAGGGAGAGGAGGAAGCAGCAAGGAAAGGGAGAGAAAGAGGAAGTAAGGAGAGGGAGAGGAGGGAGGGTGAGAGAGCGAGGGAGAAGAGTAGGAAGCAAGGAAAGGGAGAGGAGGAGGGAGGACGACAGAGCGAGGGAGAAAAGGAAGGAAAAGGAGACAAAGAGGAAGCGTGGAGAGGGAGAGGTGGGAGGGCGCAGAGAGCGAGGGAGAAGAGGAGGAAGCAAGAAGAGGGAGAAGTGGAGGAGGGAGGGCAAGAGAGCGAGGAAGAAGGGAGAAAGAGAAAAGAGAGGGCAAATTTTAGTGTAGGAAAGGAAAGAAGGAAGGTAAGTAGAAGAGGGAAAAGGATAAAGATGATGATGATGATGATGATAATGAAGATTGTGGTGGTGATGCTGCTGCTGATGATGATGAGGATGATGAGAAGGAGGAGGAAGAGGAGGATAAGGATAGGTTGAGGATGAGAATGAGGACTAAGATGAGAAGAAGTAGAAAAAGAAGAAGAAGAAGAAGAAGGAAAGATTGAAAGGAAAAAACAAGCATTGACGAAAAAGGAAGGAAGAGAAAAAGAAAGGAAGAAAGAGAAAGATGAAGAACCCTCCCCCCACCCCCAGAAAAGGGAAGCGAAAAAAGAGAAAACAAAAGGAGGATTAAGAAGGAAGAAACGAAGCGGCAAAAGAAAAGAAAAAGGGAAAGAATAAATAAATAAATAATTGTATAGACTGATCGAGAATGAAAGAAAGAAAAAGAGAAAAGCAAGGAAAGAGGGAATAAGCAAATGAACAAAATAAATAAGCAAATAAATCAGAAGCGTTTCCTCACAAAGAATAATAAACCAAATTTAAACCGGCGAGAAGTGGAATAAGTGGAGGAGGAAGAGGAAGAATAAAGAAGAATAAAAGAATTGTAAAAAAAAGGAAGAATAAAGATGCGGAGGAAGAGGGCGATTACACGCAAGCAGCCAAAGGGAGGGAGGACGGGGGGGAGGAGGGGGGGAGGAGGGGGTAGATGGGGGGATGGTAGGGGAGGAAGGCGGAAAGGGAGAGGGGGACGGAGAGGGGAAGGAGGGGGCAAGAGAGAGAGGCAGTGGGAAGAGGGGGAGAAAGAGGGGGAGGAGGATTATACGTAATAATGGGAGATTGATGCTCCATTTTCAACTACGCTTGCAATTGCTACCGATCCTGCTTGTCTGAGCGTTACCTCTTCTCGCCCCCCCCCCCCCCGCCCCCTCCTCTCCCCTCTTTTTAGATGATTTGCTTCATATTTTCGCTCGTTCCTTTCTTTTTTATTTGGTTATTTCTGTTTTTCTCATCTTTTTAATCTACTTTTTTTATAAACTGAAAGAAAAGAATGGGGGAGTAAAGCTGGGAGGAAGGGAGGGAAGGAAAAGGGAAAAAATAGTTAAAGTGAGGAGGTAAGGGAGGGAGTGAGGGAGGGAAAGCGAGAGAAAAAAAGAGAGAGAGAAAGAGAGAGAAAGAGAGAGTGAGAGAAAGAGAGAGAGAGAGAGAGAGAGAGAGAGAGAGAGAGAGAGAGAGAGAGAGAGAGAGAGAGAGAGAGAGAGAGAGAGAGAGAGAGAGAGAGAGAGAAAGAGAAAGAGAGGAGCAAAATCTCAAATACACACGATTCACGAAAAAAAATTGTTTGGACACAGCTCAATCACCTACCCCCCCCCTCCCCCCTTCCCCCCTCACCTCACCCCTTTTCTCCTTCGATGCAGACAGAGGAGAGTAACGGTGGTGGGGGGTGGGGGGGTGAGGGGGTAGAGGAAGAAGAACAATAAGAAAAAGAGAACTATGAGGAGGGAAAGGGAGGGGAGGGAGGGGAGGAAGAAAGGAAAGAAGAGAGGGGAGGGGAGGAGAGGGGGAGGGAAGGGAGGAGAGGGGGAGGGAAGGGAGGGGAGGTTGAGGAGGATGAGGAGAAAAAGGAGGAGAGGAGGAAGGTGATGAAGAAGAAGAAGAAGGAAAAGAAAGATAAGAAAAAATCAAAAAGATAGTGGGGAAGAAAAAGAAAAAATACGTAAAAAAGAAGAAGAAAAAACAAATGATCAAAAGAAAACGAAACAGCTACACACACAAACACCCACATACCCACACACACACACATAACCACCCACACGCACTCACGCCCAACTATTTAATTCTTTCTCCTTCTTTCTCACAAGAATGAGATCCCAAAGACATCTAATTTACAAGACGTAATTCCGCTCCCGTTTTGGCGTCTCCGAATCCCTAGACTCTGACTTTTAATATCTCGCCATCCCTTCGAGACGCGGGAAAGACTAATACGTTAAGATTCTCTTTTTTATATCAAAATACTTCTCGAATATTTAATAACGATATTCTACCCGACTCCAAGTAATCAGTTCAATGGCTGAGAAAATAATAATATGAAGAAAATCATAGCTCTTTTTTTTTTTCTTTTTCTTTTTTTTTACTGATTATTTTCGCGATTTGGAAATTTCAAGTTCGTTCGGTAAATATTTCAAGTTATGATTTATTGAGCGAGTTTCAAGACGTGCAAACACACTCGGAAAGAAAGGTGTAAACACAACCGGAACACCGAAGGATATATAATAATGTATTTTTTCGATTAATTTTCATTTTGTGATTTCTTTTCAATATTCAGAATCATCTGTTTCCTAATCCAACGATTAAACCATTTTAATTAAGATTGCCCCTCTCTCATTCTTTCTATCTTTCTAACTACCAACCTAAATACTTACCAACCTATCTATCTATCTGTCTGTGTCTGTCTGTCTACCTACCTTTTTATCTACCTACCTTTTTACCTACCTACCTTTCTGCCTACCTACCTGGCTATGTACCTACATACCTATCTATCTGTCTATCAATCCATCTATCTACCTCCCTCCCTCCCTATCTATTTACCAATCCATCCATCCATCTATCTGCCAACCTATCTATCTGGCAATCTCCCGTACCCGAAGCCCAACGCAGGGGCACCCAAGCGAAGCAAAAAAAACACACACACACGCACACGCCAAGACACAACATGCTTGCACACACGCTCTCTCTCTCTCGACCTGGCTGGCGGAGAGACACAACTAGTTTGATAGATTGTCGTTTTGACGTCTCTCACTGACACTGCATTCCTTTTCTTCTTCCCCTTTCGCCTCCTCCTCCCTTTTGGTTGCTTCTCTTCTTTCTCTTCTTTGTTCGTCTTCTGTTTGTCCTTCGTCTCCTATTCCACCTACTCTGTTGTTTTTTTCATGCTCCTTCTCTTCCTCTTCATCTTTCTCTCCTTTCTGTTGCTTTCTCCTTCCTCTTTCTCCTGGTGACTTCTTTTATCTTTTTTCTTCCCTTTTCTGTTCCCTCTACTTCTTCTTCTCCACCTCCTCCTCTTCTTTCCCCCTCTTCCTTCTCTTATTCTTTTCCTCTTTCTTCCTCCTCCTTCTCAAAAACGGCGCTAATAAGACATGATGATGGTGGTGAGGAGGAAGGGGACTGCTGACTGACAAAATGAAACTAATGATAATATCAACACAGTTAACAATAGAAAGAAGATGATAATGATTATGCTAACAATAACAAAACTAAAACAGCAAGCATAAGCCAAACAAGCAGCATTATCAGCAACATCGCCAACAATGCTGAGGATAGTACCCACCCTTCCCTGCCCAGCCACCGAGGCCCGCCCACCAGTGCTCGCCCGCCCCCGCCCACCTCGGCCGCCCCCCCGCCCCCGGCCGCAGCCTCCTGTTCGCCCGAGGTCACTCAACCTTCGCGAGCGGGCCGATGCACTCACGAACGAGGGATAAAAACGGTCCCGTAAGCGCCGGGGATTCGGGTTTTGCGCCGCTGATGGATACAGGAAGTCGCCACTCTGCCGCCGCCGCCTCGCCGCTCCCGCGCTCCGCCACCGTAATACCTGTGATTGTTTCGCCTCCATCACGTCTGGGCGCTTCCGCCGCGCGCGGGAGCGGCCGCGGCGACGGCGGCGGAGGGAGCGAGCGAGCGCCGCTCCCGCCCGTCACCGGCCCTCTAATTGATGTCCATAAGTCATCCGCCGAAGTGGGCGTCCGTCCAGCGCGATAAGATTGGCTCTTCCAGCAGCTAATGATATCCTCTCGCGCGCTCCTCCAAGTGCGAGCGGTAGCCAATTGCGGCGCGCGGAGGCTGCCGCAAAAACCCGCCGCAGCCAATGGCATCCCCGCGCCGGGCTGCTTGTGCGGCCGATCCCGCCGCGGCCGCCAGTCGCTGTGCCTGCGCCGGATGCTGGAAGCCAGTGCGGAGGAGAGGCCTGGCTGGCAGTGGCGACGCTGGCGATCCGGGAAAATGGCG
Organism: Penaeus vannamei; assembly: GCF_042767895.1. NCBI lineage: Eukaryota > Metazoa > Arthropoda > Malacostraca > Decapoda > Penaeidae > Penaeus > Penaeus vannamei. The sequence continues at coordinate 26,140,574 of NC_091582.1, read as the reverse complement.
GCAGAGGACAGCGGCGACGACACGAATCCCATTCCGTAAGGACGAGGGAATGGCAAGCGTCGCCGCAGACCCTCCCGCAGGCTAATGACGAGGCCCCGGCAATTAAGGCGCATACAGTAGCCCTGCCACTCGCCCGATGATATTTGAAATAACAGCTATAGGTGATAATTACCTCGCCATTAGCCCCAAATGATAGCCTTGAATTCTAGTTATATTTACAGGCGGCAGCTCCTGATCGCTGGGCGTCGACCTCGCCTCGCAGACCTAATCATGGCTCGCGGGGACTTTCAGAGGCGATTTAGACACGATCATGATAACAGAGATAAAGACAGGTCAAAGCTAACTTATTTGCCGCCGCTGCTGCTCGATTTCTGGCCGGGCGCCGCGACGCGCTCCTCCCGGCCGCCGTTCCGGTCCGGCGAGCGCCCTCATTATGACGATAACACTAATCGACGTCTCAGAAAAAAAAAGAAAAAAAAAGAAAAAAGTAAAAAAAAGGGACGATTAAAGCAAATGAATTATTTAAGATATAATGGAAACCAAAAAGAAGATATAACGCGATTAAAAAAGAAAGAAAGGAAAAAAATAAAATATGTCAAGCTTAAAAACACGATCGAAGGAGCGCCACGAGGATGCAAAACAGTCCCTCCCTCCCGAACGCACCCTTTCCTCTTCCCTCTTTCCCCTCCCCCCTCTTCCCCCGTTTATTCCCCTCATCGTCTCCATCTCCCTTTCGCATCTCAAAGGGTTGTTTATTCCCGGACGAAAATAAAGATCTGTGTCCTTCTCCCGAGTCACTGATCAATGGCGCCCATCTACAGGAACATGACAGCCTTACGTGACGCCCATAATACCTCAGGGGGCGGGCGGGGGGACGAGAGGGAGGGGGTGAGGGGAGAGAGAGGCGGGAGGGAGGAGGTGGGGAGAGGGGGAGAGAGGCGGGAGGGAGGAGGTGGGGAGAGGGGGAGAGAGGCGGGAGGGAGGAGGTGGAGAGAGGGGGAGAGAGGCGGGAGGGATATGGGGGGAGGTGGAGAAGAGAGGGAGAGGAGAGAGGTTGGAAGGGGGAGAAAAGCAGGGAGGGAGGAGGAGGGCAGAGGGAGAGGAGAGAGGTGGGAAGGGAGGGAGAGATGGAAGGAGATAGGTGGGAGGGAGAGGAGAGAGGTGGGAAGGAGGGAGAGATGGAAGGAGAGAGGTGGGAGGGGGAGGAGAGAGGGAGAGGAGACAGGTGGGAAGAGGCGAGAGGTGGGAGGAGGAGAGGGTGGTGGGAGGAAGGTGTAGGAGGAGAGGGGAGGAAGGAGATTGGAAGACGGGGGGGACAGGGCGGGAGGGGGGGATGAGGGTCTCCAGTCCACCCGACAAATTGCGCTACTGTGACGCTTCTCTCCCCCTTTCCTTCCTCCCTCTCTCCTTTGCACCCTTTCCTCACCCCCCCTTGCCCCCCCCCCCCCCCCCCCCCCTGCCTCCGAACGGAACAAACCACCTGTTGAATGCGCTGCTGTGACGTCACCCAAATCTTCCTTGTGATTTTCTTGTTTCGCTTTTTTTCTCCGTCGTTTCCTCTCTCTCTCTCCTACTTTCTTATCTTATCTTGGGCTCTATCTTTAGTTAGTTTGTCTGTTTCTGGTTTTCTCTTTGCTAACTATCGTTCCTTCTCTTCTTAAATCCCTTTCTGTCTCTTCCTTTCGTTTTCACTTCTTTTCATCCTACCACTTTCTCTGTCTCTCCCTTCTTCCCTCTTCTTGTTCCTGTCTTCATCCCTGCGTCCCTTCCCCTTGCTTCTCTCTTTCATCCCCCCCAACTTCTCTCTCTCTCTCTCTTCCTCTCTCTCTCTCCCACTCCCTCTCCCTTCCTCTCCTTCTCCCTCTCCCCCTTCCTCTCCTTCTCACCCCCCTCCCTTCTCCGTCCCTCCCTCCCTCCCTCTCCCTCTCTTCCATTTCACGGTGCAACGGCCTTGCAGCCATTAAGTTCGACCGCCTTCACGTCACGAACGCCGCGAGTGGGAGCCAAACGCGATACTTGAATCCGCATGAATCCGCACGAATCCGTTTACAAGAACCGGAGGATGTAATGAAACCGCACATGGCTAATCGAGGCCGTTTTGCAATCTCACGTCAAAAAAAGAAAAAAAAAAAACTCATGTCGTAAATATTCAACTTCCTTGATGGTGTTAAAAATTGAGATGGAAGGAAAAAAGAGCAAAATAGGAGAGGAGATTTTGAAAACACGAGGAAAATTTGTGAAAACCTAGAGATAAGAGGGGATGAAAACATGGGCAAAGGAAATGAGATAAACGTATTTTTCATGTGAAATATGAGAAAACCCAAGAGGAAAAATGAGTAAAAGATATGATAAAAACAGAGAGAATAAATAATAGTAAATAGATAGTAAAACAGCAAGAAGATTATTAGAAAGCAGAAAAATACATAAATAATAGAAAGGGAGGAAACAAACAAACAAATAAACAAATTGAAAAGAAAACAGAAAAGAAAAAAATGCATTACAAAAAGGAAAGAAAGACAGGCAGACAGAGAGAGAGAGAGAGAAAGACTAATAGATAAACAGATAGAGAGAGAGAAAGAAAGAAAGAAAAAAAGAAAAAATATATATAAAGAGAGAGAGAAGAAAAGAAAGAAAAAAATCCAAAGGAGCTTCTTCCAACGCAACCCAGTGACGGCCGAATGCTGTGTGTTTCCCCAGCACCCACGCCTTCCCCCCAAACTCCCCCTCCACCCCCCTCCCCCTGCACCCCCACGCAACCCTCCTCCAAAACACTCCCCTAACTCATCCTCTCTCTCTATCCCTCCCCACCCTTCCCCTTCCCGCCTCTCCTATCATAACCCTTCCTTCTTTTCCTCTTCTTTCTTCTCCGCCTCCACCCACCCCATCCCCCTTCTTCTCCCTCCTTTTCACCTTCGCTTTCACTTCTCCACTCTTTACTCCTCCCTTTTCAATTTGTATTTTTCTCTTCTTTATCCCTCCTTCTCCCTCTGCCTTCCCCTTATTCTCCTCCCTCTGCCTTCCCCTTATTCTCCTCCCTTCCCCTTCCCTTCTTTCTTTCCCCCCTTCCTTACCGTCTTTCCTTCCCTCTTCCCCTTCACCATATTTTCTTCCCTTCCCCCCTCACCCCCCATTCCTTCCTTCCCCCTTCCCTTTCACCATATTTTCTTCCTCCCTCCATTCCCTTTCCCCCTCACCCCCCTCCTTCCTTCCCCCCTTCCCTTCCCCCTTCCCCTTTACCATATTTTCTTCCTCCACCCCCCCTTCCACCCCCCCCCCCACGAAATTACAATAATCAAGTCATCTCCCGAGTCTTTCCACGATTCTGAGAAGTCGAGGGGCGGCGACGGTGGCGGGTGAGGGGGGGGTAGAGGGGAAGGGGGAGGGGCTAAAGGGAGATGGGGGAGATCAGACGGGGAGGGGGAGGGAGGGGGAGGGAGGAGAGGAAGGGCAAGGAGAGGGGAGAGGGACGGGGGCTAAAGGGAGATGGCAGAGATGAGAAAGGAACGGAGAGGGGAGAGGGGATAGGGGGGACTGGAGGGAGATGGGAGAGATGAGAAGGGGAGGGAGTGGGGAGGGGAGAGGGAGAGGGGATAGGGGGAACTGGAGGGAGATTGGAGAGATGAGAAGGGAAGGGAGAGGGGAGGGGGAGGGGAAGAGGAAGGGAAGGAGATGGGAGGGAGGGGGGAGAGAGGTGGGGGAAGGAGTAGGTAGGGACGGGGGGATAAGCAGGGTTTTATTGCCTGGAATGGGGGAAGGGAGGGGGAGAGAGTGGGCGCGGGAGGGGGATGCACAGAAAGAGGTAGAAGGAGAGTAAAAAGAGTGTACGAGAAAGTGGGCAAGTAAATAGGGGAAGGATAGGGTAAGCTAGAGAGGGTAAGAAAGAGAGGGGGTGGGGGAGGGGGGCCTGGAAACGGGAGACAGGAGAATGGGGAATAAAAGGCATGAGGAATGACATGGGGAAGGACTAAGGGAAAGAGTGAAGAAGGGAGAGTTGGAGAAAGTAGGGGGAGGGGAGCGGGGAAAGAGGGAGTTGGAACGGGTGAGAAAGGGGGGTAAGAGGGAAGGGGGAGGGCCAGAGAGGGTGAAGGAGTGGGAGAAAGGGAGATGACAGGAGAATGGAATGGTTGAAGGGGGTAGGAAGGGGGGGGAAGGGAGAGAGTGGGGGGGGATAGAAGGGTGGAATGACATAGGTAAAGTGGGTGGAGGGGCAGGGGGAGAGGGAAGGGTGGAGGGGGTATAGTGAGTGAATGAGAGTTGTGGCGAGTACAGTGCTTTGTGGTGAGAAAAAAATATTGCAGCGATTATGTTGGGGTTCCGAATCGAAGTTATAATGGGAATATTGTGACGGAGCTAAATTTTATGAGGTATGCTGAGGTTGTCGAGAGTAAAGTGATGTTAGAGTGAATATGCGGGGAGTAAATAGAGGAACAGCCGATTTTCAATCTCCAGAATCAAAGAAAAAAGAACACGAAAAAAGTGCCTTGTATGACATCATTTTAGCGCTGCTTTTGCCATTTCCGATACCGCTGAACAAGCGGAAGTTGCTATTATGCTATTTATGCTACAGTTGTTACATATCATTAACGTCATTAACGCCGATATTATCCTTGCAATCAAAAACATTAATCATATTGCTACGAGAGTGAAAATTGCATAAACTCGTTTCAAAAAACAATAAATCAAACATCATAAATTGGCCATCACTCAAACCTTAAATTCCAGATATTCCCGTCACTTTTATGACTCGCTCTAAGATACGTGCAATTTGCATTTCAAATGAGCGGCGGCTACGTATGCAACTCGCCGTCCCGACGATGCTTTAGCGAGGTAATTATGGCTTGCCGAAGTCCTATAACTCGACCCTGACAACAACTAGAACAGACACGACGGCGTCATCCACGTCTCGGGCGGAATCACAACCGAGGAGTCAGGACCTGTGACATCAGTAACAACAACAAAATCAGGAACAGTTGCATTTATAACATCACCAATCTCAACAACAATGCCATTAACAGCAACGACAACGACAAGAAAACAACAGCAATAACAAGAGCAACAACAAAGATATCTACAACAGCATCAACATGAATAACAACAGCAAAAATCTGCATTAGTGACTGTAAAATTTAAAACAGCAACAACAATATCGACATTAAAACAGAAAACCACAAACAATAATAACGACGAAAAATACTACACATACCAAAAAAAAAAAAAAAAAAAATGCTCAAATAATGACAAAAACACTTTTTTTTTACGCTCGTACCCGACTGCAACGGCGCTGCCGCTACCCTCCCATCATTAAAACACAACACTCCACATAATATCATTGCAATAATGCTAAAAGTATGCATCAACAATACCATGATTGCAAGCATCGCTGTATTTACGAATCCGTCACATGCAAAAGCACTCACGATGTTGCAGGATCCTCAGAGCCCACATATCCTACCTGAAAGGATAAGAAAGAAGGGTTAGATGCTGATAATAATAGGGAAATGAACGATAAAATCCTAGGAATATATAATTATTATTTTTTTCGCTTTGTAAAGAATATGATTCTAAAATTTGGAAAATGTGTGAAAATAATTTTTCCTATTTTTAAAAATAATATGGAATATTTTTTACTATCTTATAAAGAATATAACAATATTTCTCATTATACGAAGAATATAATACTTTCTTAAGTATTTAACGAATTTGATAATTTTCCATTTTATGAGGAACGCAGGATCTTATATTTCTTGCATAACATGATATATAAATATATATATATATATATATATATATATATATATATATATATATATATATATATATATATATATATATATTATCGTAATAATAGTTTATACAACATTTCGTCTTTTGATTTTACAAAGAACATTGTAAGTTTTCAATCTATTAAGAAAATAATTATGTGTTTACTTTTCTAATGAGTATAAGGATACTAATATCATCTACAGGTGTATATATCAATACCTGAAAAAACGAAAATTATTATTAGACGCTGAATATACCTAGAATGAAAATATGTAAAAGAAGGAAATAAAGAAAAACAAATAATAATCATATATAAAAAAATGATAATAATAATAAAAAAAAATAACGGACGGATTAAGATAACAGAGGATAACGATTTTAATGAGGAAAATGAAAAAAAAAATCACATTTCACACTTGAAAATGATGTGAGACTCGATTAGATAAAAAAATATACGAAGAATTGAATAGAGTGGGCACTGATTAAAGATATTAGGTTAATAATTTCAATGAATAAAGTTCCAGATATTTCCATAAAAAAATACCAACAATTGCAAATATGGAAAATTAATATTGCAATAAACAGAACATAACAATAACAAGAAAATGGATAAGAGAATGAAAAAAAATATTGATTAAATGTACTGATAATAAAGAAGCAGAGGAAAATGAAGATGAAAATGAAGGAAAAAAGTATAACTTTGTATACTCAACAGCAAAGAAAATTAATTGAAAGGGAAATAACAAAGGGATTGAACTAATAACCAGCATAAAGAGGAAAATAACAGACATATATGAAGTGCAAATACAGACCAGAATATTATGATAATAATAAAGGTGTAAATGAATAGGATAAACAGATAAATAAAGTGATATCAACGATGATGATAATAACGACGTCATAACAACAATAACAAATACAACAACAACAAAGATAACAATGATAATAATTATAACAATGATGATGATGATGATAATAATAATATTAATAATAATAATAATAATAATAATAATAATAATAATAATAATAATACTAATACTAATACTACTACTACTAATAATAATAATAGCAATAATAATAATAATAATAATAATAATAATAATAATAATGATAATAATAATAGCAATAATAATAATAATAATAATAATAATAATAATAATAATAATAATAATAATAATAATGATAATAATAATGATAATAATAATAATAATAATAATAATAATAATAATAATAATAATAATAATAATAATAATGATAACAATAATGATGACAACGAAAACGACAACAATAACAACAATAATGATAATTATAATGATGATAAGAATATCATCAACAACTATGATGATACCAATGATAACAACGACAACAATAACAACAGCAGCAGCAGGAGGAGGAAGAGAAAGAGGAGGGGTGGGAGGAGGAGGAAGAAAAGGAGGAAAGGGAAGAAGAAGACGAGAAGGGGAAGAAGGTAGAGGAGGAAAAGGAAACGGAAGATAACGAGGAAGAGGAAGAAGAGGAAACGGAAGACAAAGAGGAGAAGGAAGAGGAGGAAGAAGAAGAGGAAGAGGAAGAGGAGAAGTAGGGGAAGATAAGAAGTAGAAGGAAAAGGGGAAGATAAATAAGAAAGAGAAGGAGGAAGAGGAAAAGATAGTGAAGGAGAACAGATTAAAGAAGCAAAATTAGAAAGAAAAAACGAGAAAGAAACAGAGGAATCGACAGAGAAGGGTGTGGAGAAGGGAATGAAAAAGAAGGAGAAGGAGAATAAAAAGGAGAAGGAGAAGGAGAAAGAGAAGAAGAAGAAGAAGAAGAAGAAGAAGAAGAAGAAGAAGAAGAAGAAGAAGAAGAAGAAGAAGAAGAAAAAAGAAGAAGAAGAAGGAGAGGTAGTAGTAGTGGCAGTCACAGTATCAGGAAAAGGAGGGAAGTTGAGGGAGAGATTTACTCTGAGCCTGATAAGATAACGAACATTGACCTCTATGATAAGGGCATGTGAAGGCAAAAGTAATAAATATAGTGTTTATCAAATAAGGGGGAAAGAGAAGGTCTTATCAACTCTTATCTCAACGGGTTCAGTTACACTTGTTATGCGTACCATAGCAACACATATTTTACAGAACGTGTTTTCTAACTGGGCCCGGGTATATCAGTTGCAATTTTCCAAATATACTTTCCTAAAAGTTATACTAAAAAAAAAGACATAAAAAAAGTTTTTAGGTAATTAATGCAAATGCTGGAATATAATGATTTTTTCGTGACATCTACAAGTTATAATAAGGCATTTTATATGAAAGCAATAATGATAACAACTGATATGCAAATGATGGCACACACTAATATGAATAACTGGAAATACATATAAAATGAAGAAATACTTGCAAAAATATAATACATAAATTAATCGTAACATATATCTTGAATAAAAGAGAGGAACACGTAAAGAATAGTGATAATAAAATCTACACAAAAATAACGAATACAGATAATATAAAAACACAAAAAACAAATTACTTGAGATAAAGAACACTTATTAACAAATAAAGGAAAATAACGATAAAAACTGAAAAAAAAAACAGAATACGTAAAAAAAATCAAGTTTATATTAATTTTAACACGGAGAAAATTTAATACGTTTTAAGCCATTTTTTCCCAACAAAAAATAATACAAAGCGATTTCTAATACATATATATTTGTATCCATTTTCCAATACCGTGTGACAAATCATATCTTTTGGCATTACTTATCAAATATAATTAATCCACCTCCGCCAGGTAATAAATGTAATATATTAGCCACTTCCGCCGGAGATATCGTAGAGATAAATCAATTGGAAGATACAACAACTTCTAATTTATTTTTAAACATAAACTTGGCGATCCCTTGGGGGTATATTGAGGGAGAAGGGGGGGGGGGGGGAGGGGAGGGAGGGGGGGGGGGAGGGAGTGAGCTGGAGGTAGGTAGGGAGGGAGGGAGGAAGAGGGAGAGATAGAGAGAAAGAGGAAAGGAGGGAGGATGAGAGAGAGGAAGGGAAGGGGAAGGCAGAAAGAGAGAGAAGAAGGGAGGAAAGAAGGAAGAGAAAGAGGAATGAGGGAAGGAAAGGGAGGAAGAAGGAGAGAGAAAGAGGAAGAGAGAGAGAGAGAGCGGAAGGGAGGGTGCAGATGGAGAGAGAGAGACAGAGAAAGAGAGAGAGAGAGCGTGTGTGAGAGAGAGAGAGAGAGAGAGAGAGAGAGAGAGAGAGAGAGAGAGAGAGAGAGAGAGAAAGAAAGAAAGAAAGAAAGAGAGAGAGAGAGAGAGAGAGAGAGAGAGAGAGAGAGAGAGAGAGAGAGAGAGAGAGAGAGAGAGAGAGAGAGAGAGAGAAAGAAAGAGATCCAGAGCCAGAGACAGAGAAACGAACAAAGGGAATAAGTTAGAATAATACGGAGAGAGGAGATAAAAGAGAAGATAAAGCAACAGCACCATTGTTCATAATTGTGATATGGCATTGATCATGATAATGGCAACCGGTATTCATGACAACAAAGATCACTTTAATGAAAAGAAAACGAAGGGAACAAAGTAACATAAGAAATATCAGCTGATGACGCAAAACAAACAAAATAAAACAATACAAAACCTAAATGATATACAATAATATAATGAAATAAAATGATTTGAAACAAAAGGAAATAAACAGAAATATGATAAAATAACATTAAGTTATACGAATAAAGTGTTTGAAAATAAAGTCTAAGACCAAACGAAATAAAATACAATGAAATGCAATAAAATAAAACAGCAAGAGGGGAGAGGGGAGGAAGGAAGGGGAGGGGAGGAAAGGCAGCAAGAAGAGCCACGTGTTTGAAGGCAGCGACCGATGCCTGGTGCCCCCTCCCCCCCTCCCCCCTCCCTCTCTTTGTACCCCGAGTGGCTTGCTCTCTTCGCCACGCAGTTGTATTGTTTACCTACATCATCATCACCAACATGGCTATTATCATTACCTCCACCCCATCATCATCGACACGAATATCATCATCAAACTCATCACCATCACCATTATCGTCACCGTCACAATCACCACTATCATCATCACCACCAACAACACCATCACCACTATCATCACCACCAACACCATCATTACCATCACCACCACCAACACCATCATCACCTTCACCACCAGCATCATCACTTTCACCACTATCATCACCACCAACACCATCATTACCATCACCACTATCATCATCATCACCAACAACAACACCATCATCACTTTCACCACTATCATTACCATCACTACCACCACCATCATCACTCTCATCACCACCACCACCACCACCACCACCTCTGCTATTGCGGTTTCCTGCCCATAAATAATATATCAACCGATGGTATTTACAAATATCAACGCGCTTTCTTCCACTAATTATGCAAGTCCTGTAAATAATTAACATGTTCAGATACTTTGGCTTCACGAATCATTTCACAATATAAATAATTTAGAGGGAGTTAAAAAATGAAGGATATTCATGTCTGCTTGTGCGTATCTGTTTGCCTATCTATCTGTCTCTATATCTATCTATCGGTCTATCTTTCTATCTATTTATCTATCCGTTTGTATCTGTCTATCTGACTATCTACCGATCTATTTGTCGATTTATCTGTCTTTCTATGTCTATATATCAGCCAACCTGTCTATCTGTCTGTCTGTCTCTCTCTCCACACACACACACACACACACACACACACACGCACACGCACACGCACACG
>NC_091582.1:26112573-26120073 GCF_042767895.1 Penaeus vannamei | reverse complement strand
ATGAAGACGGCAGAAGAAAACAAATATGTGTATGAGCACGCACGCACATGCCACAAATACACGTACACACACACATAAACACACTCACATACACACACATACACAGATACATACACACGGAAAGAGAGAGAGAGAGAGACAAAAAAAAAGAAGCAAAAGACGAACAACCTTGTACTCAGAAGGACAAGCAAACAATCAACATGTGTCACGATATGTCAAGCGCAAAAATACAAGCAAAAGGCAACAGACAGACAGACAAACACACAGACATGCAGCAAGACAGACAGACTGACAGACAGGAGGAGGCTTGAATGACCGGCTGTCTGCGAAGTTGACTGAACCTTAAGACGAAAATACCCGTAATCCGAGGTCCGTTACCCCTCATTGTGAATATAAATAATAAAATGAGTTACAAGCAATAAAACCGACGATAAATAATGCAAGCTGAAGGCACACAACCGCAGATTTACGACGAGAGAGAGAAAAAAAGCAGGAAGATAATATAAATACGAAGATAATAAAAAAATATTAATTGGATGCATGTCGTTCATGACTCATGGTCTCTGCTAATATGCACACATACTTTCCATGCACGTAAGCAGTGTGCGCACATAGTAATGCATGCCCACACATAAATCTATTCATACATAACCTATCTGCTAATCTATTAACCTATGTGTGTATCTACTTATCTATCTATTAATCTCTCTCTCTCTACACACACACACACATAAATACACACATGCGAGTGTGTGTGTGTGTATGCGAGATCTGGCGCCTGCGGGCGAGCCTATTCCCACAGGAAAAGCAACAGCGTCAAAACAGCGCCGAGATCAGGTTGATTTGAGCCAACACGACGCGGCTTCCTGTCCCTCCCGCGCGAAAACAGGTTAAGACAGATGTCGTGGCGCCCCCCCCCCTTCACCCCCCTTCCCTTACAGCTGCGCAGGGGGCGGCGGGCACTTAATACCCTGTAAACAGCGCAACGTCATTTGCAGCTTAACGATCGACGCGCCAGATAAACAGCCCGAAATGAGTCCCGCCACTTCCGGTGCGGCGGACCCCCTGCCCCCTCATCCTTCTCCTTTTTGACTATCTATTTTGCAGACTGCGGAGGAAAAAACGGAACGCGAAATATCAAAATCTGATGCATATAAAGTGGATTCGAAAAAAACGGCTATTTTGAGAATATTTTCTCACAGTGCAGTTGAGGATTACAGTCTTCGAAATTCCGCGTCCGGTTGGAAAGTGGTATTGTTGCAATCTTTTTACAGCCTTTTTCTGATTTCTGTTTATCTATTTATTCATCTACTAAAATTCTATATACACATGTTTTCTTAGAAATATGCACAGTTAAAACAATGAACTGTGATTCATAAATCTTAATCTAATGCTTTCTTGACTGGTAGAATTATTTCTCATCTCAATTACACATACATTTTGCCTTAATTGTACCTGAACATACGCAAGCTGCATGGATATCCCAGTAAAATACATAAAACAATGCAATATGATAAATACATAACGTAGATTCACTCACAATCTAATTGGTCTTTCGGGCAAAAAATAAAAGAAAGATAAAAAAATTAGGATAACGATGTATAGATACATATAATTAGTCTATCTTGCTGTCTTAACGATACGGTCTTTCTGTAGATTGTATCAAAGTATCAACGAACACGTTACACACCTAAACAGCCTGCAATCACAGACCAACCTACATCATAAAGTTACAATGGCTAACACATGAATTCTGTTGCAAAGCAGTCTAGGGTTGCGTACAGTGAGCATACGGTTACGGACCGACCGGTACTTCTACGGTGTGGTAGAGTACCATTACAAGCTCATTATCAACTGCGAAGACGAGAGCGTCACCCTTACCTCCCCCTGACCACCTCCACCCCCACCCCCAGCCACCCCCTCCCCCTTCCACCCATCTTCACCCCCTCCCCCTCCCACCCATCTTCACCCCCTCCCCCTCCCCTACGCGGTCGACTGGTGTCAGCTAAACTCATTACCATCATTAGCAAGAGAAATTTCGGTTTTTGCCCCAATAGCACATGCACAAAAGGGTTGAGGACGACGGAACGGGAGAAAGGGAAAGAATGGCGGAAGACAGAACGAAGGAGAGTAAAATATACATGTTTTAGATAGATATTTGCGGAGAGAGAGCGTGAAGATAAGAGAGAAAAATGAGTATGAAAAGAGTGGGGTTGATTATGAAGAAAATGTGAAAAAAACGTGTTGGAGCTTAAATAAATTGTCAAGAAAGAAAGGAAGAAATAAAGCAAGGAAATGGAGACGAAGAAAAAAATGGTGAACAATTCAAAAGGCAGAATACATGACAAGAGAAAAACAGGAAGACAGACGAGATAGAAAGAAAAAAATTCTCTCTCTCGCTTCCTCTTCCTCCCACTCCTCCACTCCCTCCCTCTCTCTCTCTCTCCCTCTTCGTCTCCCTCTCCTTCACCCTCTACTTCTCTCCCTCTCCCTCCCAAACAAAGGAAAACCAAGAAAACAGACGGAGTGAAGGAGTAAAAGTCTGGCATCGACTAAGGAGGAAATCCACTCCATCTGCTGAATAAACTCCCTTCTTAGCGTAACGTAACACCAACAAAGCGATGGTTTTCTGACGCAAAAACATAATGGCTCTGACAGGCTTTAAGAGAGATACGAACGAAAATACCTCTGGAGGAATTACTTGTGGGTTTCTATGTTCGTTTTTCCCCCCGCGTTAGGACGTTTCATTAGTGTTTTGTTATGGGTGTATGTGTTGTAGGGGTATATAGGTGTTGTGCGTGTGTGTGTGTGTGTGTGTGTGTGTGTGTGTGTGTGTGTGTGTGTGTGTGTGTGTGTGTGTGTGTGTGTGTGTGTGTGTGTGTGTGTGTGTGTGTGTGTGTGTGTGTGTGTGTGTGTGTGTGTGTGTGTGTGTGTGTGTGTGTGTGTGTGTGTGTGTGTGTGTGTGTGTTGGGTGTATATGTGTGTATGCGTGTGTATGATAGTAATAGCATAGTCTGTACACCCAAGTATCAAGTATTCTGGCTGTCATTAAGTCCAGAAATTTAGCTTTTAACTCAGCTTTTAACCAACTCTCTTAGCTAGCACTCAAGGTTACCCCCCCCCCCCCCCCTCCGCGCCCATCACCCGCCATGGCACTCCTTCACATCTTGGGCACAGAGAAGCACCAGACCCCTCGCCCTCCGCCTCCATCTCCCCCTCCCCTCCCCCTACCCTTTCCCCTCTCCCGACAGACGGTTCAGCGGATAAACACACCCGAGTAAACATGAGAATCATTCCCCTTCCCAATCCTTTCCAATCCCCGCTATCCTACTCTTTCCCTTCCCTCTCTCCCCTCTCCGCCGCCCCCACCTTCTACCACCTCCTGCCCTCCCCTCTCCTCTCTCTCCGCCGCCCCCACCTTCTACCACCTCCTGCCCTCCCCTCTCCTCTCTCTCCGCCGCCCCCACCTTCTACCTCCTGCCCTCCTCTCAACCCTCTCCCCTCTCCGCCACCCCCACCTTCCTCTCACCCCACTACTACTCCTTCCACACCCACCCCCACCCACACTACCTCCCTCCACCCCCCCACACACACCACCTCCCCTACCCCGCCCCTCCAACCTCCCTCCACCCCACCTCCTTACCCCACCTCCCTTCCCTCCCCCCTTTTTTGTACCCTTGCCTTGCTTTTACTTGAATTAGGGCGAGTGAAACGTGAACGAAACATGTCAAGAAGTTGGTGTTTAACTCATGCATTTATCATAGTCATTGTCACGCATACGGCCATGTGTGCGAGGGTTAATGATCCTGCTCATAAATGGGCTGATAACGACGACGATAATTAGGCCATTATGAGTATTAATGGTAATCAGGGCGCCGGCGGGAACGGTAGCGCTAAAGGGAGTGAGAGAGTGCGCGATGATGCAGCGGTGATAACGATCATAACAATAACAGTAACAATAATAACAATGGCGATAATACCAGTCTCCTCTCCTCAGCTTCGAGTCTTGTTCAAGCAATCTCATGGTCACCTCTCTCTCTCCTCTTCCTCATTATCTCCCTTCCCCTCCTCCATTTTCTCCCTCATTCTCTTCCACTTCCACCCCATTATCTCCCTTCCCCTCCTCCATTTTCTCCCTCATCCTCTCCCACTTCCACCCATTATCTCCCTCTCCCTCCCCCATTTTCTCCCTTATCCTCCCCCACCCCCATTATCTCCCTCATTCTCCCCCACCCCTCATCTACCCCTCTCCTCCCTTTTACGCCTCCTACCCTCTCTCATTACCTCCTTCTTCTCCCCTTACCTCCTTACCTCTCTCATCCTCCTTACACCTCATACCTCTTCTCCATTACCTCCTTCACCTTCCGTTACCTTCCTCAATTCTATTCCTCCTACTCTCTTCCACTTCCACTTCCTTTCCCTCTTACCTCCTGAAACCTCCTCCCCCCTCCCCCTCATACTTCTTTCGCCTCCCCTTCCTTCACTCATCCCCCATTTACCCCCTCCCCCTTTCCCCACCCTCCTTCATTTCCTACTTCACGCAGTTCGGTGCTTTGGAGCGAGGTTCCTGCCCCCCCCCCACTCCCCTCCTTCCAAGGAAAAGGAATACCCCCGCAATCGCATTTTTTCTAATTCTTTTCTCCTCTTTTCTTCTTTCTTCTTCTCCTCCTCTTCCTCATTTTCTTCTTCTTCATTTTGTTCTCATTCTGCATGCTTTTCCACCCTTTTCTTTCTGATACTTCCTCTTTTTTCTTTTATTCTTTATT
This sequence comes from Penaeus vannamei, assembly GCF_042767895.1. Taxonomy (NCBI): domain Eukaryota; kingdom Metazoa; phylum Arthropoda; class Malacostraca; order Decapoda; family Penaeidae; genus Penaeus; species Penaeus vannamei. Next base: position 26,115,307 of record NC_091582.1, on the reverse strand, counting down.
TCCCCCTTCTTTATCTATTGCTCTAGCTCTTAGTAATAATTCATATCAAGAATAAAATACTAAAAAAGATATGTGTTTATCCATTTCTTCTTCTTCCTTTCTTTTATTTAAACACCGAAAAATGACTAAAATTGAGCATTTATTTTGGTAAACGCACTTTATCCCGTCTTTAATTAGAAAAGAAAGCCAGTCAAACCTTCGCGTTTTTTTCCTCGGCGCGAAAAAGGATTTTATCACTTTTCTTTTGCTTTCTTTATCGTTTCGTCGAATTAATAATTTGTGAGCGATTAAAGGTGCGTGGATTATTTTCCGTGGCACATTTTGCAACAAAAATGAGGTGCCGTGGTTGCTCTTTTCTTCTTTTTTTTTAGTTTTTCTTTCTCCTTGGCTTAATATACTTGTTAGAATGATACCGTGTCTACACTTCGCTTCTTTGTATTTGGGAGAAATAATTGTGTAGATATTTCTAGGTGGCAATATGCGGTTGTTCGTGCACGTATGCGCATGAAAGAAGAAAAATAAAAAAGAGAAAAAAGAGAACAGACGAGTGCATTCACCTTTCTCTCTCTCTCTCTCTCTCTCTCCTTATTTTCCTCTCTCCTCCAGTCTCTCCTTCTCTTTCTCTCTCTAACTCATTCTCTATTTTTCGTACCTTTCTTTCCTCTTCTCTTGCTCTGCCTCTCCTTCCTTATCTTTTAACCTCCCTCTCTCTCTCTACCTATGTATTTCCCTCCTTCCCCTCTCTCCCTCTCCTTATCACCTCGAAGTCGACATGTCTAGGCACAGTATCTCCCTCCCTCCCTCTCTCCCTCCCACAAGCTTATTTTCCTCTTTCCCTCCAGCTCTATTCCCCTCTTTCCTTCGCTCGCTCCCTCCCTCCGGTCAAATCTCCCTCTTTCTCTCCTTCCTTCCAGCTCCATCTCTCTCTTTCCTTCCTTCTAGGTCCATCTTTCTTTCTTTCTCTCTCTCTCTCTCCCTATCTACATCATTATCTCCCTCTCTCCAGCTCCGTCTCCTTCTCTCTCTCCCTCTATTTCTATCTATCTCTTGCTCCCTCACCCCTTCTATGCTACCACCTTTTCCCTCTCTCCTTCCCTCAAGCCTCATCGCCCTCTTCCTTCCCCCTCTTTTCTCCCGCCCCATCTCCCTCTCCCTCCCTCCCAATTTCTAGCTCTGTCATCCTTCCTCCCACTTTCCAGTTACATCTCCCTACCCCTCCATCTCTCATTTTAGCCCCATCACCCTTCCTCCCGCACTCCCTCTCTCCCTCCCGCCCAGAAACGAAGTCCGGACCGCGCGGCACAATCTGTCAATTTAATCATCCGACAATTTTGCAATATCCGGCCAGCTCTGCTCCTCCGGTTGCCGCCGCGAGAGCTGACAGTTTCCCTCCCTCCCTCCTCCCTCTTCACCATCTCCCCCTCCTCTCCCCCTTGCCTCCTCTCGCTCGGGCTCCCTCGCCTCCGTCTTCTTAGGGAACTACTTTTTTTCTTGAGTTTTCTCCCCACCTCTTTTCTGTTTGTCTTTCTCGCCTATTGTTTCCTTACCTGTCCTTTTGTCAGCCTATCGTTTTTTTCTCTTATCCATTTTCTCCATATTCTCATCCTTTATTTTTTTTTTAAATCTAAATTTCTAACACAAACTCCGTAATCTACACAAATCATCTCCGTTAAAGGAAAGAGTGAGCCCGGAGAGGAAGCAGAAGAAGAAGAAAAATATTAGCATATTTCGGTAATTCCTTGGACCAACTCCCACTCCTCCCTCGCCTCCTCTAGTCATGATTAAACAAAACTTAATTGGCAGTTTCGAGTCCGCTTCCGCCCTCACGTCGCTACTCCAGGTCCATAATGAAATAAAACTCGGTATCTCTCCCGAAATCTTCAGGGTACAGGACTCCCTTCCCGCCTCGCCGTCCTTCATTAGGTCGTCACAGGACACCCAGCGCCCTTAGGACAATTTTCCCTGACCAGAGGATTCCGCGGAGAGCTTTCCTTCCCCTTTCCCAGCGCGAGTGCCAGGGAATTTACATATCTCCGCTTTAACTGGTAGGAATGGAAAAAAAAAGAAGGCGAGGACATATCCGAAGGACCTCCTCGTCGGTTCCAGGTAAGTTACCGGCGCAGGTACTGGGGGTATTGTCCGGTAACAAATACCCAGGTAAGCACAGAGCCGCGCGCCCTAACCCTCGCCGGCAGCCCTTTCAGCGGCGCGCCTCCCTCGTCACCTCGTCAGCTGTGTCACGCCGGGAAGAGGGCGGCCGGAGAAGGACCGCGTTCCTGGGGCTGACGAGGGCTACCTGTCGTGCCACCCATTAACTCATTACGCCGAAGCCTCGGGGAACGACAAAACAACGACCCTCTGCCTTCTCTGAGCCGGCGAGGCGATACGACCCTTGCAAGCGCCGCCAAGGTCGTACGAAGATGACATGTTGAGCGCTGTTGAAATGTGCATGAGAGCCTCACTCGCCCGCATCGCGCTTCACGGCCGCTTCGCACGGGGGGCGGGCGGAGGGGGGGGGGAGGCTTCGAGGAATGTGGTGAATTGGCAGAGGAACTTGGGAAGCAGGCTAAGCAGCGGCCTTGCTCCTCAGTCTTTTTCTTTCCTCTCCCTTTGTCTCATCAATGTATCTCGTTCTGTTTATCTATCTATTCATATTTTTACACGAACACACATGCACACACACACACACACACACACACACACACTCACACACAAACACACATGCATCCACACA
>NC_091582.1:26100073-26105073 GCF_042767895.1 Penaeus vannamei | reverse complement strand
CCTTATTCTCCTCCTCCTTTCTTCGTCTCATCATTATTATTATCAGTATCATAATTATTTTTTCTTCTTCTTCTTCTTCCTCCTCCTCCCTTTCAACCCTTCCCCTCCCCCTCCCCTACCCCTCTTCCTCCTCCTCCTTCTCCTCTTCTCCATCGTCTTCTTTCCCTCCCTTTTCTCCATTTCCTTTTCCTTCTGATTCACTTTTCTTCCCACTCCCCCCCAAAAAACGGACATAAATAAACAAAACAGAATCCAACCAACCAACAGCAAATAAACAAAAAATCAATACAACCCTCCTCCCCCCTCAATAAAAAGAAAAAAAAACTGATGATAAATAACATAACATGATAACAAAGAAAGGAAATAAAATGTTAAGAAATCTGTATATGAATAACATAAAGTAATAACAAAGAAAGAAAAGAAGATTGATGGAAAACAAGAAGGCTTTCAAAAAAAGAAGAAATAACATAAGATAATAAAGAATAAAAGACGATAACGAAAAAAAAAACAGGAGAAATAACACAAGATAACAAAGAGAGAAAAGGAGATTGATGGAAAACAAGAAGGCTTTCCGAGGACTTCTTTCCCGCCTTAAAAAACAGTAAATAAACAAACAACCAAAACACCCATATAATAACAAAGGGGAAAAAGAAGATAACGAAAAAACAAGATAAATAACATAAGAAAGAAAAGAAGATTGATGGAAAACAAGTAGGCTTTCCGAGGACTCATAAAAAAAAGAATAAATAACGTAAGATAGTAACAAAGAAAGAAAAGAAGATAACAAAAAAATAAATAAATAAATAACACCAGATAACAAAGAGAGAAAAGAAGATTGATGGAAAACAAGAAGGCTTTCCGAGGACTCATAAAAAACAGAAGAAATAACGTAAGATAATAACAAAGAAAGAAAAGAAGATAACAAAAAAAAAAGATAAATAACACCAGATAACAAAGAGAGAAAAGAAGATGATGGAAAACAAGAAGGCTTTCCGAGGACTCATAAAAAACTGAAGAAATAACGTAAGATAATAACAAAGAAAGAAAAGAAGATAAAAAAAAGATAAATAACACCAGATAACAAAGAGAGAAGAGAAGATTGATGGAAAACAAGAAGGCTTTCTGAGGACTTTCTTTCCCGCCTTTTGCCCTTTGGCCGGCGCGGGGATTGCTCTTGGCTGTTGCTTATTCCTCTTACCGGCCTTCCTTTCCATCCTCGCCTCTTCGCTTCTGATTTCCCCTTCTCTTTTCTCCGCGTTTTTTAAATTCTTAAAAAAAAAAAATCTACTTATTTTTCTTTTTTTCTTCTTCTTTCTTCTTGCATTCTCTTCTTTCTTGCAGTCTTTACTCCTCTCTTTCCTTGCAAATTCTCTTTTTCTTCCTTCTCTTTTTTCCTACTCCTACTGCTCCTCCTCTTCCTTTTATTATTCCTCCTTCTCCTCCACTTCTTCTTCTTTTCCTCCTCCTCCTCTTCTTCTTATTCTTTTACCCCTTCTTCCTCTTCCTCCTCCTCCTCCTCTTCTTCTTCTTCCTGTTCTTCCTCCTTCCAAGTCTTCCTTTTCTTCCTGAAATGTGTGTTAATAAAGAGACGAATCCAGAAAACAATGATCAAATTGATAATAAAATAATAACACGTGAGAAATAAAAAAAGAAAAGAGAAAGGAAAACAAGAGAAAGAAAGAAAATTATCAAAACAGTTCTTCATGTTTTCCTTCCCTCGCCTTCCTCCCCCTACCCTCTCTTTTGTCTCTTTTAAATCTTCCCTCTTTTCTCTTCCATCTCTCCTTGTCTATTCTTTCTTTTCTCTCCCTCCTTGCTTACTTTCCCTGTTCTACTTCTATTTCCTTCCTTCCATTTCATATTCCCCTTTCTTTCTCTCTTCTTTCCTCTTTCCCCTTTTTTCTCCCTGTTCTCCTTCTGTCTCCTCTTTTCCCCTTCCCCTCTCCCCTTTCCTTTTTCCATCTCCTCTCTCCCCTGTTCTCCTTCCATCTCTCCTTTCCCCTATCCTGCCTACCCTCACCGATCCCCCCCTCCTCCTCCTTCTCTTCCCTTATTCCTTTCCCCGTTTTCTCACGCCTCCCCCCCCCCCCCCCACCGCCGCCAGACATCACCTCCAGTCTTCGAGGCGTCGACTGCCCCCCCCCCTCCCCCTCTTCGTCGCTCTTCTCTCCGTCGCTAAATTCATCATCAGCAACACCGCTCTTCTTTATCCTTTTCCTCTATCTCCTTCTTTTCGCTTCTTTCTTTTCTTTTCTTCTTTGATTCTTTCTTCTTCCCTTTCTTCTGCTCGTCCTCCTTCTTCTTTCTTTTCTATTTTTCTTCTTCTTCTTCTTCCTTTCCTTTCTTCTTCTCCTTCTTCTTCTTTTTTTCTTCTCCTTCTACTTCTTCCTCCTCCTCCTTCTCTTTCGCCTTTTCTATTCTTTTGTTAAACTGCCAAGCCAGTCTATCCTTCTCTTTCATAATCGTAGTCTTTTTTCTGATTTTCTTTGTATTACATTATCTGTCCTTTTTTATCTCTTCTAGTTTCATCTCTTGCTTCTCTGTCTTTACCCCCCCCTCTCTCCCTCTCTCCTTCTCTTACCAAACCTTTCTCTCTCTCTCTCTCTCCTTCTCTTACCACCCCTTTCTCTCTCTCTCTCTTTCTCCTATCTCTCTCTCTCTCTTTCCCTCCAGTCCTTCTCCCTTTCTCCCCTTTTCGCATTTTCAGGCTTCAATGCAAGTACGCTCTCTCACTCATTTCCCCCTCCCACTTTCCTTTTTTACATTTTCTTAATTATCCTTCTTTTTACCTCCTTCTCCCTACGTGTTTTCGCCTCCTACCTTCATCCTTTTACCTCTTATCCGAGCTCCGGCCCCGCGTCTTCCAAGATTTATCTCTATGGCTTCTTAACTTCTTTACCGCTCGGCCTTCTCTCTCTCTCTCTCTCTTTCTCTCCTTGTCAATCGGTTTTCTCTCTCTCTCTCTCTTTCTCTCCTTTTCAATCGGTTTTGTCTCTCTATCTCTCTCTTCTGTGTTCTTCTCCCCTTGTTAATCGGTTTTGTCTCTCTCTCTCTTTCTCTCCTTGTCAATCGGTTTTGTCTCTCTCTCTCTCTCTTCTTCTCTCCTTGTCAACTGGGTTTCTCTCTCTTTTTCCTCCTTCCCTTTCCCTTTCTCTCTCTCTCCCCTCTCCCTCTTCCCTCTCCTCCTTCTTCTCAGTCCTTGCGCACCACGATATGTCACCATCTCTCCCCCCCCCCCTTCCCTCCTGCCTCTCCCCCCCCATTCAATTCCATTCCATTACCTCCAAGTCTCTCTTTGCAAACTCTCAACTCCTCCCAAATCTCTCTGGCGCTTTTCTGCTATTCTCCTTTTTTTCTTATTCTAGTCCGTGTCTTTCCTGATCTTTTATCTTCTCTTTTTTTTTTTATCCTTTTTTTCGTTTGAGTACTTGTTATTCGGTCTTTTCCTCTCGGTCATTTTTTCTTCTTCTTTTCCTTTTCTGTCTATCATCTTCTTGATGTAACTCCCCTCCTCTCCCTCTTGTCTTCCTTTCTTCGATGTCTCCACTTCCTCGGAACATTTTCTACCCCGCCATTCTGGGGGGGGGGGGGGGGATGTGCTGAAGACAACCCCTTCGTCCCTCTCCTCCTTCCCTCCCCTTCCCTTCCCTCTCCTCTTTCCCTCCCCTTCCCTCATTTCCTTCCATCCCCCTCCCTCTCCTCCTTCCTTCCCTCCCCTTTCCCTCTCTTCATCCCTCTTCTCTTCTCTTCCCTTGCGTCCTCTCCTCCCCCTTCCTCCCTTACCCTTCCCGTCATCCGCAGTCTCTTCATCCTTTCTCTCTCTTCACCCTTCCCCTCGCCAGCATTATCCCATTTCCCCCCTTACCCTCCCCTCGCCTATAGTCCCTCCCTTCTCCCCTTACTCTCCTCCCTTCCTTACCAAACACTCTCCCACTCCCCGAACCCTTATCCTGCCCTCCCTTCCTTTCCCCTATTCCGCAAGACCTCCCTCCCATCGCCCTTACTCCCTCCTCCGTCTGCCCTTCCTCTCATCCGCAAACTCTCCCTCCTTTCCTCCCTCCCTCCCTCCGATCCCTTACCCTCCCCTCCCTTTCCTTCCTCTCATCCGCAAACCCTCCTTCCTTCCCTCCCTCCCCCCGACCCCTTTCCTTCCTCTCGTCCGCAAGCCCTCCTTCCTTCCCTCCCTCCGATCCCTTACCCTCCCCTCCCTTTCCTTCCTCTCGTCCGCAAGCCCTCCCTCCCCTCGCCCTTCCTCCCTCCGCCCTTCCTCTCAAGTATTGTCTCTCGGCTCATGACTTCCCTTTCATCTCTCTCTCCATTTCTGGTTCTATGTCACTTGTCTGCGTCTGCCTCCATCTTTATTACGGTTTGCTCTTCTTTCTCTATGTTTCTCCGGGTTCTCTATATTTTTTCTCTCTTTTTCTTTCCTTTTCTTCTTTATATGGCCCCTAGAATAGTAGACTTTTTATGTTATGTATTTGTTTTTTTGGATGCGTTTTTAGAAGGAAATCGGGAAGAAAAGTTGAAAAAAACACATGAAACAGAGCTGGCGAAAAGGTGAATAAATCAAAGACGAAGCAAATCTAATCAACAAGAAGAAAAAACAACAAAAAGCAGACAACGAAATGAAGCAAAACACACCAAGAAAGAGGGAAAGGCGCCCCTCCCCCGTTGGACTGCTTCCTTGGGTCTCTTCCCTTCAGCAAACCCGCATCCTTGTCTCCTACGCATTTCACTCGCACTTTTCCCTTTATGAAGCATGGGCTCTGTCTGTCTTGTCTCTCTGTCTGTCTGTCTCTCTGTCTACCTAGTTACTTAGGCTCTGTCTTGTCTCTCTGCCTATCTGTCTGCTTGCCTCTCTGTCAATCTGTCTTCTGTGTCACTGTCTATCTGTCTTCTTGCCAGTCTGTCTCTCTCTGCCTATCTGTTTTCTTGCCTGTCTATCTCTCTGTTTATCTGTCTTCTTGCCTGTCTGTCTCTCTGTCTATCTGTCTTCTTGC
>NC_091582.1:26087573-26095073 GCF_042767895.1 Penaeus vannamei | reverse complement strand
CACTTTCGGAATAGCGAGTCGGGGAGTCAAGACGAGTCGGGGGTCGGGGAAGGATTACGAAAAGTTTCAGTTTCCAGAAAGGAGGATAGAAGGCGGAATAAAAGGGTGAAGAAGCTCATGTAGAGTTTTGGGAAAAGGAAGTCGGGAGTCAGGACTCTCCTCCGAGGTCCTTGTCGCTCCTCACGTGACCTTTAAGGGGACTGTAGAATGGCGTTGGGGAGAAAGGGGGAGGGGGAGGAGGGGGGGGAAGAGCCCTAGCAAAGAGTCGATATGTCGACCTTCATAGTCCGACCGTCAGAGCCCCCCGCCCGCTTGTCCTCGTCCCAGGCATGTGTCCCACATAGCAAGGCGACATAGCAGCAACCCACAATAAGTCACAGGGCCACATAGCGAGTGCACATCATATCATGAGAAGACTTTAACGTGGCCTGCATCGCTGAGTCACATGGTAGGACTGCAGCATGTCACAGGGCCGGCCATGTGGTGGCAGAGCTTGTGGTTCGATCTAAGTGGATTTATCTGGATTAGTTTAAGTGGATTGAGCCTATTGTGTGACACACAAAACACTGTAAATAGTTTGATGAAAGGACACGGCGACCTATTGTTCATCGTTATATGATTATACATGGGATAATACGACGTCCGGTTCTATAACCATTTCAGAAAAGGGAGCATGGACGTAGAGGTTCTAAATACAGCCGACACCGGAAGCCGTATTACGAAAGCGCACTCGGGGACTGATAACGTGGTGACAGCGACGAAACATTCTGAAACGCGAGTGCGACATTTGTGTAGAAGGATGTCCTGCAGATTCTAAAAGAATGTTATTTTTACATGTCGTAATGGTATGTGATGTTAACAGCGGAGAGGAAGATGAGACGCCGGCGAGGAAGAAATCGCGCGCACATCAAAGAATGGCGGGAATAAAGTGGTCTGAAAATAAAACGTAAACAAACATATTCGTCGGGAATCCAGCCGGAGCGATTATCAAGCTGGGCAAAAAACACATGAATACCCAACTGCTGTTTTTATTACGTTTAGTGTGCAATGGAAGACCTACTCTTGCATGTGTAAGCTTCTTCAACCTTGAGGATCACCGAATGATACAGAAATACTTGAAGATGAGATTATTTTCTGAAGTAGATCTAATGTATTAAGGAAACCTAATACTGTTTGGCGGTCTTCAAAAAAAAGAAAAAGAAAAAGAAAAAAAAAAAAGAAAAAAAAACTATATTCAGCTACTGTTTAATTATCTTCCCGAACCTTAAGTATTATCTGGAAATACGAGAAATACATCATTATCCATCTATCTTTTACGTACAATTAACTTATAAAAGGAACCCTGCTCTTTAATTCATCCTCTTGAACCTTAAGCATTAACCTACAACCATTATTAAGTTTACATTATATAAACACTTCGCTTTTTTCTTTCTTTTATTTTTTACAAAGATTCAATTCATAAATAAAAATCTACTGCGGTCACGTGTTCAGCTGTGTCTTCGTTTCTTGGTATGTTTGGGTTATCATAATCCAATTCAGTAAGAAAAAGTGACGTGTTTATAGCTCGTGAGAGATGTTGAGAATACAAATCTAAGTATGTGAATTTCCCTGATTTTTAGTTTTTGGAACTTTTGGATTTTGGTTTCTGTCTCGCTGTTAATGGGTGATATGTGTCTTTGTTAATCAAATATTCTGGACTGGTATTTTGATGTTAAATGCACTGGTTCGCTTGAGGGTCCTGTATTAATGGACAAGACTTGAAGGTGCGTCTAACCTGATTGTTTTGAGTCTATTGTGTTTTTGTATTAAGCAGAAATTCAACCCGTGTAAAGTTGACTGAACTGATCAAATACCCAGGAAACTATGATAATGGACATTCTGTATCAAAATATATACATAATGATGAAAATAATGATAATAATAATAATAACAATAATAAAAGTAATAATGATAATGATAGCAACAAACACCACCAACAACAACAATAACAGTAATATACATTTTCCACGTTTTTTTAAGCAGTGATAACAAAACCTCCACCACTCCACCAAACAATACCACAGGACAATTAAACGAAAGAACATCAGTAAACAACGGCAGTAAACACAACCCTCCTACCTGTGCTTTATCTAGGAGACACATGCAAACCGACCAAAACGAACACAAATATTCGCATCAGGTTCAACTTCAAGATACAGAAGATAACAAGAAACAACAAGGAATAACTAGGAATTTACACCGAATCACCGCCAGCACTCGACGGAAATCCAATGGTGCACAAATAAACATTTTTGACCCGTTTCGTTTGGGCACAAAACGTATGGTATCTCTCTTGATGTCACTCTCTCTTTGTCGATGGTAATGGGTGAAAATGGTAATAAAGGATAGACGAAAGAGAGAAAGAGAAGGAGGATAAAAACAGTAGAAGAGGATGCGTAAAGAACGGCGGTTGTGTCTCTATATATCACTGATATGGGAGACAGAGAGAGAGAGAGAGAGAGAGAGAGAGAGAGAGAGAGAGAGAGAGAGAGAGAGAGAGAGAGAGAGAGAGAGAGAGAGAGAGAGAGAGAGAGAGAGAGAGAGAGAGAGAGAGAGAGAGAGAGAGAGAGAGAGAGAGAGAGAGAAAGAAAGAAAGAAAGAAAGAAAGAAAGAAAGAAAGAAAGAAAGAAAGAAAGAAAGAAAGAAAGAAAGAAAGAGAGAGAGAGAGAGAGAGATACAGCCAGACAAAGAAAATAATTTGAATATATTTGAATTGACTCTACTACACCCAACAGCGTGTATGCCTTACTGCGACCGCCAGACAAGAAATGTATTACGCTGTCTACGTGAGAATACCAAGAATGTCTGACACAAAAGCCTTTAAGTGTGCCCAATGAAGCCGTCTAGCGTGGCGAAAGGAAGCCTAATACTGTCAACACTCGATATATACATACATGCTTATATCTATCTATCTACCTACCTACCTATTTATCCATATATCTATCTATACATAAATTCGTATACATAAACAAACGCTCTCGACATTGAGCCAACGAACTTCAGACGACGTCCCAGGCAAAGACTGCAGTGAGACAGACATCAAGTAATTTTTCCACGTAAAGAATATCGGACCGTCCAAACATCCAAAATGACAAACAGCGTGAAAAAGAATAAGAGATCTATAAAACAAATAAGAAAATCGGAGCAAATGGCAAACAGGATGAAATAGAATAAGATATATATATATAAAAAAAGAAAATCGGAGAAAAGAACCTTTCGGATTAGCTGGACGTGGGAACCGGCTGACCGTTAGTGTGACAAAGACTAACTAACCAGGAAGCGAGAGGAATGTACCTTAGCACAGTTGTTATAAAGTCAGGAGCGTTAGCACTGGACGTATAGGACTCAGAATCGGGAACAGATGAGGTGTATGAAGATGGCGCATAAGACTAGTGTATTTCTTCAACTTTCAGGAAATAACGGGGAGCTATTACTCATTATGCGTCTCGTTATACATTTACTTACACAACTCATATCACGATCTATGTTTAGATATTTAGTTGTTTATTTATTATCTATATCATAATTAAGGGCATATCCACCCTACATGTACTTAGACAGACAGGGATAAGTCAAATAAAGAACGAAATATCACGAAATGAATGAATTCCACGGGGCATTCAGTAAATCAAATCGAATGACAGACATTTTTCCCCCTTTAAGAATTCGCCAATGGGAGAACTCGAGAGAGAGTACGCCCGTTTCCCCTCACCTCTCTCCCGGGCACGAATACGGACTTAGCGAGGCTTCGACGGCCCTGCAGCTAGCCCTTGTTGACACAGAAGAGGACAATAAGAATTCGAAAATGGGTCTTCAGCTGTTAGCTATGGGGAAGCGCTCGGTGGCTGCTGGGATTGAGAGGGATTTTCTTCTTCGCTGAGGAGGTCTTTTCACATAATCGTTGCTGTGTCTCCTGTGATTCCTTGCGAGGCTCGTCTTCCTCCTTCTGAGTGGAAGGCCAATGCGTGAATGAAAAAGCGGTGGAACTTTAGCGTATGTCTGTTGAACGAACTGAATCTTGTAAAGTCAACATTTGTATCCACGGGTTTTGGTTAAGGTACGCTGCAGGAGCTACATACTCTTCGGGAGAATATGGCTTCCCAGCATATATTTCAGACAAGATTAAAGCTCTCGCTAGTCGCCAGACATGGGACACCCTGATGTCTGAACCGATGCGGAGCCATCATCGTCTAAAGACCACAGGACACTCACAGATGGCGGCGCCGCGATGGCCGCTCCCAAAAAGTACGAGGTTCGAGGGCATCAGCGATCAGTGTCATTTCATTGCAGTGATCATCTATTTCATTTCCATAACAGATTCGGCAAAGGAGCTTAACATCCAGCTCCCTCCTGCTTTTGGCAGTGCATCGGCAGTTGCCAGAATTCTCCGGCGGGCGCCGGGGCCTCCTCTCCGCGTGGGACAGATCACTTCAGCAGCGTTTTCTCGTGACAGCCGCATCCTGGCAGCCTCCGCCAGGGACAAGGCACACATGCAACCTCAATTCCGGCTCTGGCCGATCAATGTCTCGTCCATCACTACTTATCTTGAACATTCCCCCGCGTTTTCCTCTCGGGGGACGTGTCCCGAACCAGGGCTCACGACAGACTTCCTTCACCATTTCCTGTGGACGGCGGACTTGAGGCGACAACCCTCGCCGACGCCGCGATCTATACCAGTGTTTGAGGGAAATCTCGGGACGGGCCTCCTGCTCCCCTTCATGTCAGGTAATAGTCTGTGCTGGGGCGTGTTCCATAATTCTCCTGACGTCCTGAGGGCGACGTTCGCTTTCAACTCTATCGAGCTTTCAGATTTGCTCAAAGCAACTGGCCTGATCAATCTTCCTTATGCTGGCAAAGATATATGTATATGATAACTGATGACCATGCGGGACATCGTATTTGCATGAATTTAAAGATTTAAAAAGGTTTTCTAGGGCATAGATCGGAATTTTTAAGTATATTATGCCGTGAGATGAGAATCATTGGCAAAGATATTTGTAAGGAGGTCAATGCCATCTTTTCTAAGGTGCTATTTCAGATTCATGGTAAATATATAACTTTGTGGCAATCCACTGACGAAATGACATGAATTAGATGTCTATCTTTAAAGGCGTATTTTGGCTTGAAACAGCATTTGCTTTTTTCATCATCATTTTTTATCATCTTGAGTTCTCACCCTATCAACTCCAGGTATGTACAAGTAACATATTAGAAATAAAACAACAACAACAAAAAAAACAAGCAAGTAACTCCTTTTTAAAAATGAAAAACAACCAAGTAACTCCATTTTGGAAATGAAAACATCCGTAATAAACGAGGAAACTAACTTGGGGCTTTGAGGACTCCCACCAGTCTTTTTCCCCGGCTGACACTGTTAAACGTCCTCCCCAGCCACCATACAAAGGCTCCCTCCCCAACACCACGAGGACTTTTAAGGCATCGATGAATAAGTGGAAAGCCAATGGACCCTGAACAACAACGGAGCTGAACAAAAGCATTCTGCGAAGACAAAATACCCAGCAAGTCTCATTTGTTCAGCTGCAAAGTCTCGCAAATGCATTCGCTATTTTACTGGTACAAGCTGAGAGCCTCCACACCCCCTCAAAAATAAATTAAGGGGAAAGGAGGGGGCGGGGCGGCGAGCTGTGAGTGAGCCGAACAGAGACAGCTGGCTGCGAGCGAGATTGCCGAAAAATCGTGATTAAGTCCACAGAAGCAGGGAAGTCGGAGAACTACACTAACTCAGGGAATCTGTCGGATTATCAGATTATTAAACCGCTGCGGGAGCCACGGATTGTTTATCCATATCAATCATATAAATCCCATTAGGAAAATGTATATTGCCAGAGTATATGTTTTAAGCCCCCGAACGACCTGCGAGTCGACAAGAGGCCGCGACGCACACGTGAAATGACAAACGCGATGCGCCCGACGTGTACCTCGGACCCAGTCGTAGGTACCTCGCCACGTCGGACCCAGTCGTAGGTACCTCGCCACGTCGGACCCAGTCGTAGGTACCTCGCCACGTCGGGCCCAGTCGTAGGTACCTCGCCACGTAGTACCATCACGAGAGGTACGACGTGGTGGCCTAATGTTGCTTGCGGTTGAGGGCGAGATTCGTCACCCGAGGTTAGACGCGTTGAGATTGGGTCTGGCGAGTGGCGTGCGGTCCGCCGGTCCGGTCCGCGCGTGTTATCAGTGAGAGGTTGCGAGTTTGGCCAATAGATCTTTATTTACTCCCTCATCTGTTCTTACGGTGTTACGTTACAAGGTGGAAGTTAAAGTAAATATAAAACGAATGGCAAGGCATATGCTCTCCGAAACCCCGACACGAAGACATATCAATCAGGGGCAAGAAAAATCCCGGATGATAGCTACAGAAGGCAGCAAAAAATGTAAATTGGGGTATAATACAAGCCTAGAGAATATATATGAGCCACGGCGAGGCCTACGGCGCGGGCCACGTGGTAAGATTACCCAGGAGAGGCACATGGCGGGGCCTCTAAGGTGCTACATGGCAGAGCCTCATAGCCACATGGTAAGGCGACACGGCGTACTTACAGGATGAGGCTGACGATAAGGCTAAGGAGAACGGCCGCGGGTGAAGCCTACATGGGAAGCCTACTTTGAGAGGCTTATACGGTGTACGTTCCAAGTCCGGCCATATCATAACGGCGTCGTATATGAACACTCTTATTGCGTTAGTTCTCGGCATCAGATATGAACACAATGCGTTTGTTCTCGGCGTCGGATATGAACACTTATGGCCTTTGCTCTCCCAGTGTTACCTGATACGAAGGCAGTGTCTGCGAGGAAAGTTATTCTCGATTCTAAAACATCGAAACGCGTCATAATACGCTCCTACATTCGCCTCGTAAAAAAATGACGTCATATTTGTTAATCTTCCCCATCCGTTGACTTAGCACATGACTTCGTATCAAGTATTTCTCAACATTGGTTATAATCTTTTCTCCTACTCTCTCATTCTCTTTCCATCCCTATTTACTTTTCTAGTCTCTCGTAGTTTCTCGACTACACTTCTTCACCTCTCCAACTTTCCTTCACATCACCAACTACTTTTCCTTTTTCTTTCTTCCTCCTTTTATTCATTCTTCTTCAAGTCACAACTACGCTTTCTTTTTCTTTTTATTTTCCTTTCCTTCTTCAAGTCACCTTCTACTTTCACGCCGTCAGAAGTGCAGTGAAGTGTCTCGAAGGGCTTTGAAAAGAAAAAAAATCCTCCTTAGATTAAGACATAAAATATCCCCTTCTCCTGACCCTTCATCACGAAGTATCCCTTGATCGCGGCCATTAGCATCAATATCATCATCCTTTATATAAATGAAAAGGAAGATTCGTCGTCATCAGGAATTTAGAAGCACGGGTAAAATATTCATCCCCGAGTACAGTGCGAGAGTCACTATCTTCCTCTATCAGGACCGCCATCCCTTCCCCGACCCA
>NC_091582.1:26080073-26082573 GCF_042767895.1 Penaeus vannamei | reverse complement strand
TTCTGTTGCTTTTCTTCCTTTTGCGCCATTTTGCTTATTTATCAATATATCTTATTTATTATTTTTTATTGATTATTTTTTGGTGATGGATATATTGATTTGCTTACATGATCGTTGTTAATGTATGGGCATGAATATACGCAATCAATAATATCAATAAGAGCAACGGGACAGGAATAATAATGATAATAATGAAGCTACTACTACTACAATTACTACTACTACTACTACTACTATTACTACTATTACTACTACTACTATTAATAGTAACCGCTATATACCATACCAATCACCACCTTAATCTCAAAAAAACAAAATTGAGCTCTGTAACTAATAACTTATAGCCCTTGATTCCAATGAAATCCTTCTGAAGAGATGAACGTGAAAAAAGGAATGAAAAAAAAATTAAATGTGAGATATGGAGCAAGGGAGAGACAGACAGAAAAAAACGTAAGAGAAGGATAGAGAAGGAGAGAGAAAAAAATGGAGAGTTGAATAGAGAGGGAGGGAGGGAGGGAGGGAGGGAGAGAGGCAGAAAGACATACAGAAAGTGAGAAAAAGAAAAAGAAAGAAAGAAAGAGAAAGAGAAAAGAGCAAAGTCAGCGACAGTAAAGAAAATAAAACGAAACAGATAGAGGGAGAGAGAGAGAGATAAAGAGAAAAAATAGAACAAAGCAAAGAAGAAGACGAGAGAGGCCAAGTGTAACACCCAGACAGACCTTCTACCTCTCCACACACTCTTACCTTAGTCTTACCTACACCCTCTCACACACACTCTTGTCTCTTGCCCCTCTACAACACATACCTGAAAGAGAGAAGATTACGGTTGTTAGTAATAATATCTGACAATGTCAAATAGACCAAATTAAGCACAACAGTGAGGATAAGATTGAAAATAACAATGATGCCAACAACAGCAAAAGCAACAGTAATGCTAATAATGATAATGATAGTGATAATAATAATAATGACAATAATGATGATAATAATAATAAAAAAATATAATGATAATAATGAGAATAAGAATAGTAACAATGATAATAAAATAGTAACGATAGTAAGAGTAAAATAATAATAATTATAGTAACAATAGCAATAACAATTACAATGATGATAATAATAGTAGTAGTAGTAGTAGTAGTAGCAATAATGATTATAATGATAATGATAATAATAAAGATGATGATAATTATGACAATAATGATAAATGTTGATAATGATAATAATATCAATAATAGTAATAGCACAATAATACTGAATTTAATAATAATAATGATAATAATAATGATAATCATGACAATGATAATAAGGGTAGCAGTATTGTTATTATTATTATCATCAATGATAATAATCATAATAAAAATAATATTAAAATAACAAATATAATAATAAGGATAATAATATGAAGAACAATAACAATATAAATAAAGCAACAACAATGATATGAAGAACAATAGAAATGATGATGATGATGATGATAATAATAATTATTATTATTATAATAATGATGATTATTATAACAACAACAATAATGAAAACAATAATAACAATAATCAGCTTTATCTTTCTTCTTATCACAATTATTATTATAATTATTATAATCATCATTACCATCATTATCATCTTATCATACCATTGTTATTATCATTATTACCATTATCATTGATAGTAGTAGTAGAAGTAGTATCATCATCATTATTATAATTTTTATGATTATCATTATTAGTATTATAATTATCATTACTATTATTATCATTACTACTAATATTACTGTTATTTCTATTAGCAATTTAACAATTATAACTATCATGATTATTAATATTTTCATAACTCTTATCAATACCATTATTCTCATTATTCTTATTATTCTCATTAATATCATCATTATTCTTATCATTACTATTGTTATCAATGTCATTATTATCACTGTTACTATCATTTTATCACTAAAATCATCATCACTATTACTATTATCATTATTACTATCATCAGCATCTTTATTACTATTGTTATTACTATTATTATCATCCTTGATATTTCTATTATTATTATTATAATAATAATTATTATTATCATTATTATCAGTATTAGTATCGTTTCTATTATCATTATCATTATTAGTAGTTTCATTATTATCTTACTATCATTATTATCATATCATCATTATTAATATCATTATCATTATTATTGCTATCATCATCATTATTAATATTACCATTATTATAAATATAATAATAATAATGATTATAATAATGATAATAATAATAATAATGATATTAATAATAATAATAGTAATAATAACAATACTAATACTAATACTAATACTAATAATAATGATTATCAATTACCAATGATTATCAATAATTATCTATTATAATTATTATCATCATTACTTTTATTACTATTTTATTGTAATCATTATTGATTAGCAATAATTAACTAATATGATTTTTACTTTTACCATTGCTATTATCATCATCATCATCATCATTATTATTAT